>NC_056749.1:656999990-657017490 GCF_019279795.1 Protopterus annectens | reverse complement strand
TGCTAAAGCAGCCAACTGTTTAACGGACATTCTGAAAGTGCATGTCAGAATTGTACAGGGAACCAAGACAGAGTGCTTGAACCTTGTGCCATATATTCCTAACAAAGTGGAAAAAATGTGCCTTGCAAGTGACATTGTTAATATCTTGTTTTATACTTTTGATAGCTGTGACGTTGAAATCACAGAGTATGAAAGACACTCCACACTGTAAAGACTCTCTACTACATAAGTCAGATAAACATCGTCATGTAATTGTAGGACTGAAGGGACTTTTTACTCATTAAACAGAGGACTTGAGGCATACTTTTTGTATAGGCGCAATATTTCACCATTGAGTGTATTGTATAAAGTTGTCAACAGTCTGTACCTCTAGTAAAATAAGTCCCATCCATCAGCCATATATCTGCCTTGCTTAGATCATTTAAATTTTGTGTTGTACTAAGCATTACTACAATGTTTTCTCTAGTACTGTCACTCATTGCTTTTGTAGAAAACACTCCATCCTTAATGGGAAATCCTCAGCAGTAATGTGCGGCTGGTTGTAAAGGGGATGTTAGCCTCCTCTCTGCTTTGCATTTTGAATACTTCTTACTGTTTGTAGCAGTGCTCTTCTGCTAGGTAAATATGCTGCAAAGTCTAACAACGAGAGCCGGGCTACTAGCGCCATCTAAAATAATGCAAGAATCCCTAGACAAAGTGGCTTTGATTAAAGCATTACTCCCACCGTGATTTTCAAGGCAGGAATGGGTGGGGCCTACATGATTGACATGGCTGAGTGACAAGCCATGCAGATTATACAGTGTGTTGGTGAATATTTGTAACACAGGCTTCATGCTTTTTTATGTTATCTTTAATTACAGTTGCCACAGCTTTTAGTATATAATATGTAAAACAGAGATTAAATAAAGTTCTCATTTTCTACATTTGTAAGTGCACCGTCGAAACCACTGCATGTGTCCTGGGTGGCTGACTTGCTTTGTCACTTTGTACTTAGTCTTAACCACATTACTGTGTTGTAGGGTAAGAAGCGGATCATAAGGGCAGTATGTATGCAGTACCCACAAGTTCCCATTTTGCACTCCGGACCCATAACCCATGCCCCCCCCACCAACCTTTCCTTGGTATAATGTGCAGTAATTACTTTTGCAGGGGGGCAAGCCCCCCTGCACCCCCCAGCTTTCTTTAACCATTTTTCTGGAGATAAAGCAACAAGCAATATTCTGAGGCAGTGGGACAATAAATACATATACATTAAATGCAATAAAGACATCCAAGAAAGGTCTTACCACCCCAAGACCTTTACAGAATAGGAATTTTAAGTCTGTGTAATAGTTTTTATATGTGCAGCATACTATGTGTTCGCACCCCCTCTCCTTTAAAGAATTGTAATTCTCAGCATAACAGTGTAATACTTGTGTATAAATGCAGCATATTCCCATGATCGGTACAGCATTTGTAAGTAACATCGCTCTGCCAAATTATTTAGTGTAAGATGTAATGTATCCAAGCTTTTGATCACAAGGGGGAAAAAGCTTTGTAGTGAAATAATTACGCTAAACGCTTTAGCATACTCATCTTCTGAGGGTGGTTTCCATGTATACTCAAAGCACTTTTCAAAATAAATGTAATTAACTAAGTGCTGGGCGGGCTTTGGGTGGTCCTTTTTGCTACTGCGCATCTGGTGATGGGTAATGTTCTAATACAAAACTGGAAAAAAGCTGCTCTGTCTTAACTGTTTCCATATAGTATACATCTCCACCTCCTGTGGCTCCCCAGAATGCTTGTGTTCCAAATGATTTGACTAACTCTTCCCCTCTTGTAACTGTGTGGATTGTTGGTGGCTCTTCCTACACATTTGAGACATGTTTTATGCTTGCAGCATCAGCACTTCTTTTAATTTTGTGTTCTTTTTCATCTGGTAAACATATACTTCCATTAATAACATCTCACCTTCATGTTGTGATCTGCCAGTGTGATAAATTACACCCAGGCCCCCGGGAACAAGTCTGCACACATCCTTCCATACAGTTGAATATAGTATGTTAGTACAGGTGGTATCACTTCCTAACTGGGTTTCATTTATTTGAATGTCTGTAAAGTGAGTTTGCATTCAAATGAGCTTTCATTGTAATGCTACTCATTATTTTAACATTTGATGGATCGTGACTTTCATTGATAGGAAGTAGATCCATATAAATGTGTGTGTGTGTGTGTGTGTGTGTGTGTGTGTGTGTGTGTGTGTATGTATGTATGTATGTATGTATGTGTATATATATATATATATATATATATATATATCTATCTCTTATATATATATATAAAATCATTTTTTATTTTACATTTATCGACCAGGCTAGTCTAACTGGATACATGTCCATTTTCAGTAGAGGCCCGGGAGATGAAAGCTCCAAGACATGGCCCAGTACAATAATACAAGTACAAACAAATAAAAAATAAAATCAAATATTCTAGTAAAAATAGCAATTTTCCTAGTAAGTAAAAAAAACCATTAACAATGGTAACGTATTACAGCATGAGAGGTTGCAAACAGTATGTAGAACTGAAGTAAAAAGTCATAAACAGCTTAAATTGAAAGAACGGAGGCAATAATGCAGGTCAAGTCAGAGGTAGATAAAAGGAAATTATCATAGTAAAAAATCATGTGAATTACAGCATAAAGGTTAAACAGGATCTAACACTGAGGTCCTGCACCATAAAATAGTGCTATTTTTAAGCATGGAGACATAATACAGGTTAAGTCAGAAGTAGAAAAAAAGGAAGTTAGATGAGTAGAATTTGTTTTAAGAAAAGGTTCATAAACAGGATAGAAATAATGAAAAAGGTGCAGATCAGAAAAATATAATAAGACGGAAATGTAGTAGAGGATAGTAAGCACTGGATAGGTAAGTCAAATTTGTAGAGGTAGATCACTAGTCTGGTTTGGAGCAGGGGTATAGCCAGTATGTTTTGAGGAGAAGTTTGTCTGTTTGTAACTTGAGAGATAAAGAGGCGCAGTGAGGAGAGGTCAAGCCAGGGAGAAGATTCCAGGATTTATCTACAGTATTAGAGAAGGAGAATCCCCAGCTCTGTTATTAGGTTTCGAGGTGTAGACAAGTTTGTGAGATGAGCATAAGGACTTCAGATTTTTATAGGGGGTGATGAGGGTAGATAAAGTTGGAGTATTAGAAGGTTTGTAAAGGATGTTGTGGGCAAATGGTTAGTTGGTGAAATTTAATCTGGTGTTGTAGGGTCTAACCTATCCTAGCTATTTTAAATTTATACAATGATGGGTTCGAATGAGCTGCCTGTCAGCAAAATCATGCAATGTAATTATAGGACATTCTTCCAATTTGCTGAGGGTTATTCTTGGAGAGATTAGTAAAACATGGGTGGAGGCATAAAGGAGTGTGTAGACCGGATCAAATGGGTGTGGGTGATAGTAGTTTGAAGCGTAGGGGAAAGAAAAGGGTTTAATCCTATAGAGACTGCCAGTTTTTTACTGACGGTCTTTATAATATTATTGATGTGGATGTCAAGTTCAGATTATTGTTAATAATGACACCTAGTAGCTCTGGTGGCAGAGTCAGAGATATTATAATACCCATTGGTAGATGTTACTGGGAGAATTGAAGAGGGAGAGGGACTTAAGAGTAGGAGAGAAGAGGAGGAGATTGGTTTTCTTTGGGTTCAAAAAGAAGGCAATGCTGAGTGAACTATTGTTCAACTATGTTGAATACTTTTTGAAGGAGAGAGTGAAGGGCTGTTGCGGGGAGGATGTAGCTGAACATAATAGTGTGGAGAGTCATCAGCATATTGTAGCGCAAGTGGCTTGTGGGATAGCTAGATGAAGGTCATTAATAAATATAGAAAAGAGAAGGGGTCCAAGTATGGAACTCCTGAGGGACAATCTCTGTAATGAGTAAATGGGAGGATAAAAGCATTATGCCAAAGTAACTGCTGCTTGTCATTTTTCAAGGTAGGATTGAAACCATTTTATGGAAAGTGGGTCTAATGACGAGAGATTTTATAATGTTTTATGAGAATCTGGTGGTTTACTATGTCAAATGCTCTTTAGACAGGTCAGATAAATAGAGCAGAAGAAAGATTATTCAGGTTCTTTTGTTTGTCTGTTAATGTGTAGTCAGTAAAGGACAGGGAGGGCAGTGGTAGTGCTGTGTAGAGGGTCTGAAACCATAAGCTGTTGACAGTTGGAAAGTAAATTGTTTTTGATTAAATGGTGGGAGAAGTTGTTTATGGATACATTTCCTCCATGACTTTTAGCTAGGGGAGAAAAAATAAGGCAATGGGGCTTATAGTCTGATGTTTCTGTGGACTGTCCAATCTTATGTAGGGGGGATAATATGGGAGATTTTCCATAAGGTGGGGATGTAACCTTCAGTAATAGTTCTGTTGGACCAGTATGGAAATAGGGATAGGCTATGGCATTTTCAGGGATGATAGCTGTAGATATTCAGAAGGCAGTAGGTCTGGCAGAAGGAGAGCATGTTTTCAGTTCTCTTCAAAAGGGTTTGAATAAAATGTGGTTGAGACAGGTTTGAGATGAAAGGTGGGGTTGAGGAGTGTGGGGAAGCTGTAATGTGAAGGTATCTCAATTGATTAGTTGACTAGCTAGTGTTTGATAGCATTCCTGTAAAAGCAAAGGTATTGAAGGTATTAGCTGTATGAGTGGGATTTCTTGGTGGTCTGTATTTTGAGGGTTTGGTGTAGTGGATTGACCTTGGGTGGAGTAATTGGCTTAATGCTGGCCCATAGAATTTCTGTGGGAAATGGTTGGGATTAGGGTTAAGTTGATACTTTTAAGAATTATTTTGTTTGTCAGAAAGTATGGCCTTTTTAGTGTACATTTTAGCTGGGTTCAAAGGTTAGTTGGTCAGCAGTGTTTTTTGTCATCTATTTGGCCCAACATTTATTCTCTGATGTGAATTGTGTAGTTTGGTTTCATTAGAAAGCCATGTAAAGGCAGACTTGGTCTTAAGTCTAATAGGATCTGGTAGGAGCATGGTGGTTAAGAAAATGGCAAGAAAGGTAGAATTAAAGAAAATTAATGGCTTCCATCTAGGAGGCAGGTAGTTGTTTAGTGGGAGCCCACTTCATGCTCCTTAGTTCCATTTGGAATAGATCAGGCTAAATTTCTTTTTGGATCTAATATGTCTAATAGAGGTTGGGGTGGGGGGTTAGTTTTTATATCTGATGTGATATAGTGTAAGTGAGTGGTCACTTCGATATCATCGTGGGAGAGTCTCCAGGAATCATGCAGTAGAGAGTATGATTGTTTGTGAGAATCCAGTCTAATATGCTTGCTTTCTCTTGTTAGCTTTATTTCTATTCTAGTGGGGGGAGGTTATGGCTTTTGAGCAGAACCATATAGGCTTCTATGTGGGTGGTAGGAAGGCTACTACTTTAGGAATTCCAGCCCCAAATTTATGTCAGCCTAGGGGATTATGGCTCTTGAGAGGCAGGTGTTGTCATAGCCATCCGGAGGATATTTTCCAAGGTGCTATGTTATTTCCAGGGCAGATACATTGTACAGATAATATATAGATTGATTTTAGCTTTGTTAAGTCTCAAGTTTAGAGGATGAGAATCTCCCGGAGGTAGATTACAGTTCTAAGTGGTTAATTGAAAGCCAGATTTAGATAGAATAGCCACAATTCCATCACCTTCCTAGCTACTCTGTAAAGTCTTAGGATATTATATACAGGCAGGATAATTCTCATTGTCTCTTTTGATGACAGGTTTTAGCCATGTTTCCAGTTAGGCAGATAATGTCAAAGGAGGACACTTCTAGGAGAGCATGGAGTTGAGTCACTTTGTTGTTAATGCTAATGTGAGCAGTTAAGATGTGCTAGTAGGAGAGAGTTGGTAGGTCTTGCAAGGGGAGAATTGTTAGATTGAATATGGTTTTGAAGAGTGATAGGGCTGTGAAGTTGGGCCTTGTGGATTAGGATGAATATCACTGTCCTTTACTGTGAGGAGTTGTAGCAGATAGCTCTGGGTTAGGAAATTTGTTGTAGAGAAGTAACACTCTTTTGAAATATTACTGTGTATTATATTTAATGTGTAGTGTCTCTATGATACTTTGAAAGTAGGTAGCTAGTGTGACCATGTTATGTTTGCATGGTTATGCAGGTGTGGTGTAAGGGGCTGAGGAGTTGGTTTGTTTGTTGTGGTAGTTAGCTCCTGGATATATTTGGGTGCCCATATGAGGATAGTAAAATATACAAAGGTTAGTAGTGGGTAAGAGTAGTGAAGTAGAATCGGATTTGAAAAAAGTGCTGATAGTTGAAAAAGCCATTGGGAAGGAATAGCTATTTAGTTGTATATATGTGGGGATGGAAGTATAAGTAAGGTGGGAGTGTGTAAAGATAGGAGGGAGTGGTGAGTAAGAAGGGGAGTGGTTAGATATGTATAGATGAAATAGGAAGTTGGCCAATAGGAAAATGTGAAGTGGGTAATGGGAAGAGGAAGAGGTGTGTGTGGTTAGAAAAGTATGAGTAGGACCCCTGGGGGTGGGTGGGCAATTGGGGGTAGGGAGCCGGGTAGAGACAGAGAGTGGAGCAGTTAGAGGAAACAATCAAAGCAGGACTGATTTAGTGAAGGTAAGTTTAAAAAAAGTCAGATGTGGTAAAAGGCCAGTGAGAAGTGATCCTAGGAAAGGCAGTAGTAGTAGACTGGGCGGGCAAACAAAGTTGTAAGGTGGGAGAACAGGAAAGCAATGCAGGTACAATAGGAGAAATAGGGTAAGTGGCTGGTGTATCAATGCATGGATGAAAGTGAGAAAAGGCTGGGCAAGGGTGCCCCCCCTAGTGGACAGGGGCCTGGCAAAAGTGCAGGCAGGATGTGGGTGATGGAGTTAGGAGTAAAACCAGGGAAAGTTGGGGATTTAATTGGAGAGGGATTCAAAGAGTGATGGGAGAGAGAGATTTATGTATAGAATGGGAGGTACTCTGCTGGAAGCTGCTGGTCCCTGAGCCTCAAAGACGCAACTCACCACCTGTAGCAGTGGTACAACTAGTTGAAAGACAATTCAGGCAGGAATTATTTAGTATTAATGCATTTCTTTCCTGTATCCTTGATATAGGATTTGTAAGACAGTTAGTTTGTGAGGTAGTAACGCAGGTGAAGCTGGTAGGGTTTCCTTTTAGTTTCTGATACAGGTTAGTGCTGGAAGCCACAGGTAAAGCAGGGTAACTTGAGACAAGGTGAAGTTATAAAAAAGCAGGCAGTTAGCACATAGCAAGATTTAGAGTGGATATAATATTAAACAATTACCAATACCTATATGTAGACAGCAAATATACAGTGCAATAATCCTTTGTGAAAAGTGCAGGATACAGCTAGTCATTCACAGAGGCAGATATGTAAACATAGCAGTTGGCTAACAAATTTTAACAATTAGTCATTCACAGAGCAGATATATAAAGAAATAGAATTTACACCTCGAAAGCCTAACCCTGGTAGCAGTAGATGTGAACACATAGTTAACTTTCATTATTTAAAATGCTGTAGGGTAGTAAATAATTTTTGCATGAGATTATATGCCCCCTAGATATATTAGTAGCAGGAACCACAGGATAAACATATAAAAATGTTCCTACTTATTTAAAAAGCAAACAGAAGTCAGCCATCATTCAATAAAAACTAAGAAGGACTACATGTTGGGTAAGGACAGGCTTAGGGACTGGCTGTAAAATAACACAGTAACAGGTTAACAGAAAGAGAGTGGAAAGAAACTAGGCTGGAGTAAGCTGCAGCTTAGGGAGGCTTTATATTTTATGTCAAAGCTTCCTGTAGTATCTGAAAAATATAGGTATTATATGGTCATGCTCAGAGCAGGATCTGCCTGAGAATAAGGAGTAAATAAAACTTGCCATAGTCTGCTTGTTTTTAAAAGCTAGAGGCAGCCCTCTGTGCCATTGTAGATTTGTTTCAGAAGCCAGGAGGCAGTCTGTGCCGCTTGTAGATTTGTTTCAGAAGCCAGAGGCAGTCTGTGCTGTTGTCGGGCTTGTTAAAAACAGGCAGGTAATTTTGAGAAACCTTAGAATTGTCCAGTTAGCAGGTAATTACAACTAGTCAAGTAAAACTGGCTTTACAGTTTTGAACCTAAAAAGAACAGGGCAGTCTGTGCCATTGTCGGCTTGGTATTCCAGCCATAGGCAGACTTGAATGCCTAAGAAATTACCGAAAAGCAGGTAAAATGCAGCTAGACAGGTAAAGCTAGCTCTAGTTTAGGACTCTTATAAAGAAACACCAATTCACGAGGGTGGTGTGGTACCGCTAAGCGCCAAGTGTACAGGCTAGGGATCAGTCAGGACCATAAAGGTACATTGGGATCAAAAATAAAGTAGTGTTCTAAGTATGCATAAAAAAAAAAAACACTTGAAGACAGTTAAACAGACATGACTGTAAATTAGCTACTTCTAGCATAAAGGCACTAAACCAGCAACTATAACTGGTTGTTATTGACATATATCTGTGTGTGTGTGTGTGTGTGTGTGTGTGTGTGTATGTATGTATGTATGTATGTAGCGTATAAGGAAAAACAACGTTCCATAGGAAGCTAAAAGCACCATGGTAAATTTATATGTTGATTTGTTGGAGTAATATATTATTTTCTTTCCATCCATACTGGCTAAACTTCTTTTGCATAACAGCACATTAATGAAGGCTTGGTTGACCTCGGCTGTAAATGCACATGCCTTTTGCTAAGAGATGAAGACAGCTTCGTATTGAACACAGTCACAAAATATCTTGTCTCACCTTCAGTAGCCAAAATGAAGAAGAATGAATCTGTACCTTCCCCTTCAGTCCATTTTAATGCATCAAACTGGTTTGTATATTGCCATAATTTCTGCAGACTCTAAGTGCAAGGCACTAGTGAAATGAAGGCCACCCCCATAATGAGACTCATAGTTACTTTAGGAGAACTACAAATAAAAGAATGCCTTGTGCATTTCTGGTTGCTGCATCTCATGTTCCATGTAAGTTGTAGGAGTGCCATAAGGACTAACACCTGTGGGTCCCTATTGACCTGTATCTTGCACTGCATAATAGGACAAGAAAGTGTCCATCTCCCCCATGGTAGTGTGATGTGCTGGGGTATAGAGTGGGAAGCTGGTTCAGCTTGACCTAAGGCTGGTTCTTTTGTCATGGAAGCCTGAGTAAATGTCAACAGGAAGGCTAGGAAAGTCAGAAAATAAACTGTAATAAATATTGTAATAACAAATTATATAGTGCTTGCATGAAGCAGATAACGAATTGTGCTCGCATCTCATAACTGGGCAATAAGGACTTGAAGTTCCATATCAAGAGTTTGCATAATGCATTTGATCTGTACAGCTTTTACAGCAATATTCGCCGGTTATAATCTCAACTTCTAAAGTATGAAAAGCAGCAAATATGTGGAATGTGGAAATAATGCAGCAAATGAGCTGCTGGTTACATTGTGCTAGAGTCTACTGTCGACATCACAGACTGATTAATGAAAATGAACTAAAAGCAGTTATACAGGAAAACATTTTGTATCTGCCAACCGCCATTATGCATATGTAGTTCAGTATGTTGCAATACAACACCCTATAATGTTACTTTTATAGTCTGGAATTCATAACTATGGGCTTATGATAAAGCCAAACAGCAGGAGAGCTAGGTTTTCCGACCAAATACCACTCAAAGTACTTTATTAAGCTCTTCCCCTCATTAGGAAACAATGATTTAAGTCTGACAAATGTAGGCACATCTTCCTTCTGTAAAAATGCTAAAGCAGCCAACTGTTTAACGGACATTCTGAAAGTGCATGTCAGAATTGTACAGGGAACCAAGACAGAGTGCTTGAACCTTGTGCCATATATTCCTAACAAAGTGGAAAAAATGTGCCTTGCAAGTGACATTGTTAATATCTTGTTTTATACTTTTGATAGCTGTGACGTTGAAATCACAGAGTATGAAAGACACTCCACACTGTAAAGACTCTCTACTACATAAGTCAGATAAACATCGTCATGTAATTGTAGGACTGAAGGGACTTTTTACTCATTAAACAGAGGACTTGAGGCATACTTTTTGTATAGGCGCAATATTTCACCATTGAGTGTATTGTATAAAGTTGTCAACAGTCTGTACCTCTAGTAAAATAAGTCCCATCCATCAGCCATATATCTGCCTTGCTTAGATCATTTAAATTTTGTGTTGTACTAAGCATTACTACAATGTTTTCTCTAGTACTGTCACTCATTGCTTTTTGTAGAAACACTCCATCCTTAATGGGAAATCCTCAGCAGTAATGTCGGCTGTTGTAAAAGGGGATGTTAGCCCTCCTCTCTGCTTTATTTGAATACTTCTTACTGTTTGTAGCAGTGCTCTTCTGCTAGGTAAATATGCTGCAAAGTCTAACAACGAGGAAGCTACAGCGTCATCTAAAATAATGCAAGAATCCCTAGACAAAGTGGCTTTGTATTAAAGCATTACCCCACCGTGATTTTCGTGCAGGAATGGGTGGGGCCTACATGATTGACATGGCTGAGTGACAAGCCATGCAGATTATACAGTGTGTTGGTGAATATTTGTAACACAGGCTTCATGCTTTTTTATGTTATCTTTAATTACAGTTGCCACAGCTTTTAGTATATAATATGTAAAACAGAGATTAAATAAAGTTCTCATTTTCTACATTTGTAAGTGCACCGTCGAAACCACTGCATGTCCTGGGTGGCTGACTTGCTTTGTCACTTTGTACTTAGTCTTAACCACATTACTGTGTTGTAGGGTAAGAAGCGGATCATAAGGGCAGTATGTATGCAGTACCCACAAGTTCCCATTTTGCACTCCGGACCCATAACCCATGCCCCCCCCCACCAACCTTTCCTTGGTATAATGTGCAGTAATTACTTTTGCAGGGGGGCAAGCCCCCCTGCACCCCCCAGCTTTCTTTAACCATTTTTCTGGAGATAAAGCAACAAGCAATATTCTGAGGCAGTGGGACAATAAATACATATACATTAAATGCAATAAAAGACATCCAAGAAAGGTCACCACCCGCACCTTTACAGAATAGGAATTTTAAGTCTGTGTAATAGTTTTTATAAGTGCAGCATACTATGTGTTCGCACCCCCTCTCCTTTAAAGAATTGTAATTCTCAGCATAATAGTGTAATACTTGTGTATAAATGCAGCATATTCCATGATCGGTACAGCATTTGTAAGTACACGTTCTGCCAAATTATTTAGTGTAAGATGTAATGTATCCAAGCTTTTGATCACAAGGGGGAAAAAGCTTTGTAGTGAAATAATTACAACGTTTAGCATACTCATCTTTCTGAGGGTGGGTTTCCCATGTATACTCAAAGCACTTTTCAAAATAAATGTAATTAACTAAGTGCTGGGCGGGCTTTGGGTGGTCCTTGCTACTGCGCATCTGGTGGGGTAATGTTCTAATACAAAACTGAAAAAGCTGCTCTGTCTTAACTGTTTCCATATAGTATACATCTCCACCTCCTGTGGCTCCCCAGAATGCTTGTGTTCCAATGATTTGACTAACTCTTCCCCTCTTGTAACTGTGATTGTTATGGCTCTCCCACTACACATTTGAGACATTTTTATGCTTGCAGCATCAGCAATTCTTTAATTTTGTGTTCTTTTCTATCTGGTAAACATATACTTCCATTAATAACATCTCACCTTCATGTTGTGATCTGCCAGTGTGATAAATTACACCCAGGCCCCCGGGAACAAGTCTGCACACATCCGCCATAGTTGAATATAGTATGTTAGTACAGGTGGTATCACTTCCTAACTGGGTTTCATTTATTTGAATGTCTGTAAAGTGAGTTTGCATTCAAATGAGCTTTCATTGTAATGCGCTCATTATTTTAACATTTGATGGATCGTACTTTCATTGATAGGAAGTAGATCCATATAAATGTGTGTGTGTGTGTGTGTGTGTGTGTGTGTGTGTGTGTGTGTATGTATGTATGTATGTATGTATATGTATATATATATATATATATATATATATATATATATATATATATATATATAAAATCATTTTTTTTTTATTTTACATTTATCGACCGGGCTAGTCTAACTGGATACATGTCCATTTTCAGTAGAGGCCCGGGGAGATGAGCTCCAAGACATGGCCCAGTACAATAATACAAGTACAAACAAATAAAAAATAAAATCAAATATTCTAGTAAAAATAGCAATTTTCCTAGTAAGTAAAAAAAACCATTAACAATGGTAACGTGTATTACAGCATAGAGGTTGCAACAGTATGTAGAACTGAAGTAAAAAGTCATAAACAGCGCAAATTGAAAGAACGGAGGCAATAATGCAGGTCAAGTCAGAGGTAGATAAAAGGAAATTATCATAGTAAAAAAAAATCATGTGAATTACAGCATAAAGGTTAAACAGGATCTAACACTGAGGTCCTGCACCATAAAATAGTGCTATTTTTAAGTATGGAGACATAATACAGGTTAAGTCAGAAGTAGAAAAAAGGAAGTTAGATGAGTAGAATTTGCTTAAGAAAAGGTTCATAAACAGGATAGAAATAATGAAAAAAGGTAGATCAGAAAAATATAATAAGACGGGAAATGTAGTAGAGGATAGTAAGCACTGGATAGGTAAGTCAAATTTGTAGAGGTAGATCACTAGTCTGGTTTGGAGCAGGGGTATAGCCAGTATGTTTTGAGGAGAAGTTTGTCTGTTTGTAACGAGAGATAAAGAGGCGAGTGAGGAGAGGTCATTAGGGAGAAGATTCCAGGATTTATCTACAGTATTAGAGAAGGAGAATCCCCAGCTCTGTTATTAGGTTTCGAGGTGTAGACAAGTTTGTGAGATGAGCATAAGGACTTCAGATTTTTATAGGGGGTGATGAGGGTAGATAAACTTGGAGTATTAGAAGGTTTGTAAAGGATGTTGTGGGCAATGGTTAGTTGGTGAAATTTAATCTGGTGTTGTAGGTCTAACCATCCTAGCTATTTTAAATTTATACAATGATGGGTTCGGAATGGGTTGCCTGTAGCAAATCATGCAATGTAATTATAGGACATTTCCAATTTGCTGAGGTTATTCTTGGAGAGATTAGTAAAAATGGGTGAGGCATAAAGGAGTGTAGAGATCAAATGGGTGTGGGTGATAGTAGTTTTAGCAGTAGGGGAAAGAAAGGGTTTAATCCTATAGAGACTGCCAGTTTTTTTACTGACGGTCTTTATAGTATTATTGATGTGGATGTCGAAGTTCAGATTATTGTTAATAATGACACCTAGTAGTTTGGTGGCAGAGTCAGGAGATATTATAATACCATTGGTAGATGTTACTGAGAATTGAAGAGGAGAGGACTTAAGAGTAGGAGAGAAGAGGAGGAGATTGGTTTTCTTTGGGTTCAAAAGAAGGCAATGCTGAGTGAACTATTGTTCAACTATGTTGAATACTTTTTGGGTGAGAGAGTGAAGGTTATGGGAGGATGTAGCTGAACATAATAGTGTGGAGTCATCAGCATATTGTATGCAAGTGGCTTGTGGGATAGCTAGATGAAGGTCATTAATAAATATAGAAAAGAGAAGGGGTCCAAGTATGGAACCCTGAGGGACACCTAAGGTAATGAGTAAATGGGAGGATAAAGCATTATGCCAAAGTACTGCTGCTTGTCATTTTTCAAGGTAGGATTGAAACCATTTTATGGAAAGTGGGTCTAATGACAGAGATTTTATAATGTTTATGAGAATCTGGTGGTTTACTATGTCAAATGCTTTAGACAGGTCGATAAATAGAGCAGAAGAAAGATTATTCAGGTTTTGCTGTCTGTTAATGTAGTCAGTAAAGGACAGGAGGGCAGTGGTAGTGCTGTGTGAGGGTCTGAAACCATGTTGACAGTTGGAAAGTAAATTGTTTTTGATTAAATGGTGGAGTAGTTGTTTATGGATACATTTCTCCATGATTTTAGCTAGGGGAGAAAATAAGGCAATGGGGCGATAGTTTGATGTTTCTGTGGACTGTCCACCTTTATGTAGGGGGATAATATGGGAGATTTTCCATAAGGTGGGGATGTAACCTTCAGTAATAGTTCTGTTGACCAGTATGGAAATAGGATAGGCTATGGCATTAGATGATAGCTGTAGATATTCAGAAGGCAGTAGGTCTGCAGAAGGAGAGCATGTTTTCAGTTTCTTCAAAAGGGTTTGAATAAATGTGGTTGAGACAGGTTTGAGATGAAAGGTGGGGTTGAGGAGTGTGAAGGTAATGTGAAGGTATTCAATGATAGTTGACTAGCTAGTGTTTGGATAGCATTCTGTAAAGAAGGTATTGAAGGTATTAGCTGTATGAGTGGGATTTTTATGGTCTGTATTTTGAGGGTTTGGTGTAGTGGATTGACCTGGGTGGAGTAATTGCTTAATGCTGGCCCAGAATTTCTGTGGGGGGTTGTGATTAGGTTGTTGATATTTTAAGAATTATTTTTGTTTGTCAGAAAGTATGGCCTTTTTAGTGCCATTTCTTAGCTGTCTAAAGGTTAGTTGGTCAGCAGTGTTTTTTTGTCATCTATTTGGCCCAATATTTATTTCTGATGTGAATTGTGTGTTTGGTTTCATTAGAAAGCCATGGGGCAGACTTGGTCTTAAGTCTAATAGATCTGGTAGGAGCATGGTGGTTAAGAATGGCAAGAAAGGTAGAATTAAAGAAATTAATGGCTTCATCTAGAGGTAGTTGTTTAAGGGAGCCCAATTTCATGCTCTTAGTTCCATTTGGAATAGATCAGGGTTAAATTTCTTTTTGGATCTAATATGTCTAATAGAGGTTGGGGTGGGGGTTAGCTTTATATCTGATGATATAGGTAAGTGAGTGGTCACTGATATCATCAGGGAGAGTTCCAGAATCATAGTAGAGAGTATGATTGTTTGTGAGAATCCAGTCTAATATGCTTGCTTTCTTGTTAGCTTTATTTATTCTAGTGGGGGAGGTTATGGTTTGAGAGAAACCATATAGGTTTATGTGGGTGGTAGGAAGGCTACTACTTTAGGAATTCCAGTCTAAATTTATGTCGCCTAGGATTATGGTTTCTTGAGGCAGGTGTTGTCATAGCCATCCGAGGATATTTTCCAAGGTGGCTATGTTATTTCCAGGGGCAGATACATACAGATAATATAGATTGATTTAGCTTTGTTAAGTTCAAGTTTAGAGATGAGAATCTCCCGGAGGTAGATTACAGTTCTAAGTGGTTAATTGAAAGCCAGATTTAGATAGAATAGCCACCCCATCACCTTTCCTAGCTACTCTGTAAAGTCTTAGGATATTATATACAGGCAGGATAATTTCATTGTCTTTGATGACAGGTTTTAGCCATGTTTCAGTTAGGCAGATAATGTCAAAGGAGGACACTTCTAGGAGAGCATGGAGTTGAGTCACTTTGTTGTTAATGCTACGTATGTTAAGATGTGCTAGTAGGAGAGAGTTGGTAGGTCTTGCAAGGGGAGACTTGTTAGATTGAATATGGTTTTGAAGAGTGATAGGGGTTGCAGTTGGGCCAGGATTAGGATGAATATCACTGTCCTTTACTGTGAGGAGTTGTAGTAGATAGCTTGGGTTAGGAAATTTGCTGTAGAGAAGTAACACTCTTTTGAAATATTGTGTATTATATTTAATGTGTAGTGTTCTATGATACTTTGAAAGTAGGTAGCTAGGTGACCATGTTATGTTTGCATGGTTATGCAGGTGTGGTAAGGGTTGAGAGTTGGTTTGTTTGTTGTGGTAGTTAGTTTCTGGATATATTGGGTGCTCATATGAGGATAGTAAATATACAAAGGTTAGTAGTGGTAAGAGAGTGAAGTAGAATCGGATTTGAAAAGGGATAGTTGAAAAAGCCATTGGGAAGGAATAGTTATTTGTTGTATATATGTGGGGATGGAAGTATATAAGGTGGGAGTGTGTAAAGATAGGAGGGAGTGGTGAGTAAGAAGGGGAGTGGTTAGATATGGCAGATGAAATAGAAGTTGGCCAATGGGAAAATGTGAAGTGGGTAATGGGAAGAGGAAGAGGTGTGGTTAGAAAGTATGAGTAGGACCCCTGGGGGTGGGTGGCAATTGGGGGTAGGGAGCGGGTAGAGACAGAGAGTGGAGCAGTTGTAGAGGAAACAATCAGCAGGACTGATTTGTGAAGGTAAGTTTAAAAAGTCAGATGTGGTAAAGGCCAGTGAGAAGTGATCCTAGGAAAGGTAGTAGTAGACTAAGTAAGTAAACAAAGGTAAGGTGGGAGAACAGGAAAAGCAATGCAGGTACAATAGGAGAAATAGGGTAAGTGGCTATGTAATACGAGGATGAAAGGGAGAAAAGGCTGGGTAAGGGTGCCCCCTAGTGGACAGGCCTAAAAGTGCAGGCAGATGTAAGATGGAGTTAGGAGTAAACCAGGGAAAGTTGGGGGATTTAATTGGAGAGGGATTCAAAGAGGATGGGAGAGAGAGATTTATGTATAGAATGGGAGGTACTCTGCTGGAAGCTGCTGGCTCCCTGAGCTCAAGACGTAACTCACCACCTGTAGCAGTGGTACACTAGTTGAAAGACAATTCAGGCAGGAATTATTTAGTACACGTACTTTTCCTGTATCCTTGATATAGGATTTGTAAGACAGTTAGTTTGTGAGGTGTAACGCAGGTAGTTGTAGGGTTTCCTTTAGTTTCTGACAGGTTAGTGCTGGAAGCACAGGTAAAGCAGGGTAACTTGAGACAAGGTAGTTATAAAAAGCAGGAGTTAGCACATAGCAAGATTTAGAGTGGATATAATATTAAACAATTACCAATACCTATATGTAGACAGCAAATATACAGTGCAATAATCCTTGTAGTGCAGATACAGCTAGTCATTCACAGAGGCAGATATGTAAACATAGCAGTTACACAAATTTTAACAATTAGTCATTCACAGAGCAGATATATAAAGAAATAGAATTTACACTGAAAGCCTAACCCTGGTAGCAGTAGATGTGAACACATAGTTAACCATTATTTAAATGCTGTAGGGTAGTAACACTTTTTGCATGAGATTATATGCCCCTAGATATTAGCAGGAACCACAGGATAAACATAAAAAATGTTCCTACTTATTTAAAAGCAACAGTAGTCAGCCATCATTCAATAAAAACTAAGAAGGACTATGTTGGGTAAGGACAGGCTTAGACTGGCTGTAAAATAACACAGTAACAGGTTAACAGAAAGAGAGTGAAAGAAACTAGGCTTTGGAGTAAGCGCTTAGGAGGCGCCATTTTTATGCCGTTTCCCAGTATCTGAAAATATAGGTAATATGGTCATGCTCAGAGCAGGATCTGCCTGAGAATAAGGAGTAAATAAAACTTGCCATAGTCTGCTTGTTTTAAAGCTAGAGGCAGTCTGTGCCATTGTAGATTTGTTTCAGAAGCCAGAGGCAGTCTGTGCCGTTGTAGATTTGTTTCAGAAGCCAGAGGCAGTCTGTGCTGTTATCGGCTTGTTAAAACA
>NC_056749.1:656977490-656994990 GCF_019279795.1 Protopterus annectens | reverse complement strand
ATGTAGGCAGAATAGAAAAGCAGTGACAACAAAGGATCTATGAACATGATAATGATATTAGAATAAAGGATAACAATCTTCTCCATAAACTCTCACAGGTATGTGTTAACTTTAAAAGGTTTCTGTTTATTACATTAGTTAAAGGTACCAGAATCCAGTAGAAGAGAGAGAGGTGAGAGTACAGGCTCAACTACAAGGAGCTACTAACACTGATCACCGGCCACACATGTAGTACTGCAGACACAAGACAGACCACATTTATAGTGATGTAGGTATGAGGCAGAACACACAGCACTGTGATATGAGGCAGACAAACCTATGTGACACTGTGGGCATTAAGGCAAGGCAGACCACATGTGTAGCACTTCAGATATGAGGCAAGCTACATATGTAGCACTGTGGCCATTAAGGCAAGGCAGACCACACACATAGCATTGTAAATATGTGGAAGGCCACATGTGCAGCACAGGCAGACCACACACGTAGCACATATATGAGGCCAAATGCATACGTGTGAAGCCACATACATAGCACTGGGGGCATTAAGATAAGGCAGACCACACATGTAACACTGCAGGCACTGAGATAATGCAGACCACGTGTAGCACAGCAGACACAGAATCAAACACAGTGTAACCAGTACTATAGACTTCAATTACTTAGAAAGGCAGATCCCATTTTGTATGGTCCTGTCTATACATGGATTGCCACTGGCATTTTGTCTGTGGCAAAAATATTATGTTATCTTTCAGTGTCCTCCTTTAAATTTTTTTTTTATTTTGTGAGTGCCAGCTTCTATACAACACTTGATACTTCTGAATGTTAAGCCTAAAGGCATTACTAATTGCGGTGACACCAGATCACTGTAATTCTGTGTGGTTGGTACAAGATTAGTTATGCCTGTGTAAACCTAAATTAATTTGCAATAGTCTTGAACTGTCTGCAATACTGACAAAGCTGTCTATCTGTGCTAAACTTGTAAGTGGTATGGAAAATAAATACAACATATTACTCTGAACTGCTTCTGGTCTACTGAGTTTGTTTTCTTAAAAGTAAGCATGAAACATCATATGGTGACAGAATGGATGCTATGAACAGAAAATTAAGGAAAAAATGCCACCAGTACAATTGAGAAACCTGCAAATGTTCAGACTCGTGGGAAACTGTGCAGTAGAACCATAAAAAGCCCCATCTATGATTTCAACATTTTGGTATGGTATTGACTTAATCAAAGATGCAACTAGTAAAAAATTAAAAAGTGAAATGATAATGTGCAGTCTGTCCATCAACAAAAGTTTGCATATTGCAGAACTCTTGGAAGTTGGTCAAGAAGGGCCATGAAGTTTGAGCCAGTTGTTTCATTTGTGAAATGGGCAGGGATGTTGAGCCTATTTTAGTGCTTTCTCATTTTTTGAGATGCAAGCTTTAACAGTTGACATAGTTCTAACTTCTTTGTAAAAGAACAGAAACTCCAAAGAAAACTGACAAACCACTTAATAAAACAAAAAAGAGGCAAAAAACGGAAACAATTTTAGCTCTTTCGTCAAGGTGAATAACTCAACTTCTTCAGACAAACAGAACAAACATATCAGATACACTTAAATACTATATACAAAATCACATGATCAAGGATAAAAGTCATATGACTAAGCAATGTTAAACTTTTAAAGTGACCACATTACTTTTCTGAGAAAAAAAAATTTGAATGCATATTAAAGTAATTTAAAATACCATCCGCCCTCTGAAAGAACATACACAAAAATACACACACAACACAAAATTATGAACTATTCAATGAGTCAAACTCTTCAATTTCAACACGCAGACTGTAGAACACAGATCATTTAATCCTGGTTGATTATAGGCATGTGTTCTAATCTGCCAAATTAACTTGCGCTGCTCAGGTCTTAGGGTATTTGAGCCTCCCCTTTCATCATATTCAACTTGATCTATCACTCTGAATAAAAAGGAGTGGTCTGGCTGATTGAGCACATGTTTAGCTAAAACACTTTCCAACCTCCCTTTTCTAATATTATATATGTGTTCATACACATGCTGTCTTAATTTACGGTCAGTCTTGCCTATGTAAAAACTAGGATAAGACTGACACTGGGCTAAATACTCCACTCTGCCGGAATTACAGTTGCACTTTCTCTTACAGGTATACTTTCTCCCTTTCAGTGTGTATGTATAACCCACATCCATATGCTTAGAGTAGACACAGGACTCGCATTTAAACGTACCTCGTTGCCTTGTCAGTCCCAAATTTTTAAATTCTAATAACCCTTTCAGGTTTTGTGCTCTTCTAAAAATAAATTTAGGGTTAGCACCTAATTTATTAACCAAGGACCCCTCTGATGCTATTACACTCCAATTCTTAATCAAGAACTGTTTAATGTTGCTAGCATCGATATTATAAGGGGTTATAAAATTCAAGGGATAGTTTACTGTTTCACTTTGTTGGATATCATCACTCACCGTACCCCCATTTTCAATCATACATTGTCCACCCCCCAAGAGAGCTTTGAAATAACTTACATTCCTTTTCATTTGAACTTCATTCACCATTTCTTCGAGTAAGGGTGCCGGGTAGCCTCTCTTCAAAAACATTTGGAATAACAAGTCACATTCAGTCATTCTAAGGGGATCCAGTATCTGCCTGGGATGACATGATCAGCAAACCATGATGCTTTGCCAGAGATGGCCTGCACCTGTCACCCTTGGCATTCCGGATACTGGCTAAGGCTCTTGCCACCCCTATAGTGCCTTTTTTAAGCAAGATTCAAATGACAAATTCACCACTGTAACAGGTACAAGCAAGCAAAATCTGAGGGTAATGCTATACTTAATGCTAGCGGTCTAAACGTCAAAATGCACTCACTCAGGGCACTCCTTAAAATGGAGAATGTCGACATCTGTGCAGTGACAGAGACCTGGGTTCAAGGCTCCAGATAGCACCCCTGCATTACCAGGCTATAATTCACTTATTGGTGTGGCACTTATTGGTGGATCCGCAGACTGTTCTTTCTTGCTATAGTTCATACCACACCTTTTGGCCACCTAATCTGGACCGAAGTACTAAAGATGGAGATGTCTCCATATTCATTAAGGATATCAACACCTCTAGGCTAGTTGCTCAGCATGATGCGTCTGAGATTATCCAAGTGCAACTAACTCTGGGCAAGACCGCAATCCAGATTGTAGCTTGCTACAGAACCCCATCATGCCCCAGGATTCTCACTCCTCATTTCTTGAAACAATGGAAAATATTAGGGTACAACCTAACACCCTAATAATGGGCTATTTCAACTAACCCACCATTAACTGGGAAAACTACACCTGTACCAACTCTTATGCTCAATGTTTTCTGGAATTCATAAATTCCAATGCCTTGGATCAACTTATCCACACCCCTACCAGGGGCAGCAATATCCTAGACCTGGTCATTACCAACATGAGCAACCGGTGTTCCACACCAGAGGTCAATTCCTCGTTGGTCAGATCCGACCACAAGCAAATCACCCTAGACATCCACATCCCACCCCCACCCCCCATTAGGGAAACCACTGTAAAAAGTTCTCCAAAGCCAACTTCATGCTTCTTAAGACAGAAGTGTCAAACTTCACAACATCCTTGCTGACAGGCAATAGAGGTACAACTGCTGAATCCTATAAAATTGCACTTTATAAGCACTTACATGAGTGCATGGATCGTGCGATCCCTAACAGAGCCAAGATGCTATCCTCCAAAAAAAAAAGAAGCTAATCTGGTGGTCTCCTGCCATAAACAAACTCTACAACAGAAGAAAGAAACCGTTGCAAAAAAGAGTAGAATCTCATGATTGGAGGAACTTCATGGTCAGCCTCAGTAAGAAGATGAGATCCCTCATAAAATCCTCCAAAGCTAGTTATGAAAACAAAATCACCACTGATTCCAACAACAACCACAAAGCATTCCTATAGCTATGTCAAGAATCTTAATGACAACACTCAGATCTGCTCTGAGTTACAGCACAATGACAGTAAATATACAGAACCAACTGATATTGCCAACATCCTGGCAGATAGGTTCAGTGCTAACTTTATCCCTCTCTCATCCCCTAAAGGGCCCATCTCTGTACCGGAAGAATGCGAAGTTCCTGTAATCACAGCTGCACAGGTAAAAAAAACACTCTCCAAAGTCAAGAAACAAGCATCCATGGGACCTGACAACATCCCAGGCTGTGTTCTACATGAGCTACAGAATGAACTGGCACCCCACCCAAGTACCATGTTCAATCATAGCCTCACCTCAGGCTTTGTGCCCACTGGATGGCGCACAACAATGATTATCCCACTCCACAAAGGGGGAGCCACCACAGTCCTCAGGAACTACCATCCCATTAGCCTGACTAGCCTGGTCTGCAAGCCTATGGAACATAGCATCATGGAATTTATAAACAATGACATTGGTAATCTCCAAACTCTGGACTCTACCCAGTTCAGGTTTGTAAAAGGCAGATCATGTCTCCTAAACCTGATAGACTTCTTTGAAGCAGTCCCAAAGCTGTAGATGAGGGTAAGGTGGTTCACACAGCCTACCTTTATCTTGCCAAGGCTTTTCACACCATCCCCCACTCTGGAATTATAGATAAACTCACTAAACTAGGTATAAATCCCTGTGTCACAAGATCGGCTGCAAACTGATTCACTGACAGAACCCACACTGTGAAAGTGGTAGATTGTAAATCCAGCTTCAGTCCAGTAACAAGTGGAATACCACAGGATTCAGTCCTAGTCTTCTCCTGTTTGGTATCTACTTTTCTGAAGTACAAGCTAACACAGAAGGTCTTTGGCTAACAAAGTTTCCAGATGACTGCAAACTAGGAGCCATAATCAAAGCTCCCAACGATGTGGGCATCCTACAGAAGGGCCTCACTGAGACAGATGCCTGGTGTCAAAGCCATGGCCTCAAGCTCAATGCCAAAAAGTGCATTGTCACCCCTTTTGGTAAAAACTCTGTACCCATGAACTACCACATAGGCGGTAGTCTACTTAACACTGAAAGTGTGATGAGACCTTGGGAAACAGCTGGACAGTAGTCTCTCCTTTGATAGTCACATCGCCACAGTAATCAGGAAATCCTTCTACGTGGTACACCTCATCACAAAAGGTTTCCCATCCAGGAAAAAAGAGGTCATTGTAAACCTTGTCACCACAATAAACAGAACATGCTGGAGGGATAAATTCCTGTCCCAGAGCCTTCCCATACTCTGGAACAAAACTACCTATCTATATCAAACAAAGCTTCTCATTAGCACTCTTCAAGAAAAATCTTGATGATTGATAGGGAGATAGGAAATTCACCCT
Organism: Protopterus annectens; assembly: GCF_019279795.1. Taxonomy (NCBI): domain Eukaryota; kingdom Metazoa; phylum Chordata; order Ceratodontiformes; family Protopteridae; genus Protopterus; species Protopterus annectens. The sequence continues at coordinate 656,989,642 of NC_056749.1, read as the reverse complement.
GGGATCACTTCTGTGGCTCTGCTTGACAGGGGCACAGGAAAATAATTTTCTTGGGTGGCAAAAGCCAGGGTACCATTTGGCTAGGCTTATCTAGGGCCAATAGCCTAGTACCTACCTATGAAATCAAAATTAGTAGTGCACATTCTGGCTGCTCTTATGAGCTGTCTCTTCACAACCGATTTTTTCTGATAACAAGGGTAAGTACTAGTAAAGTACAAAAAGGAGTTCAAATATGTTTCCTTTCTATAGATCTTCGCTTTATAACATCTATTCTGTCTATCCTTAGACAAGTCCATGTCTAAAAATGCTATCCTCTCTGTATTGAATGTGTGGGTGAATGTTAAAAATTCTGTTGTTCTATTACAGTATTCAATAAATTCAACAAATCATGTCCACCCTTAAATATAATAAAAATATCATCCAAAAATCTGGAGTAGTAAAAAAATGTGCTGAATAAGGGGATTATTATTAAATACAAATTTGCTCTCCCAGTACACAATAACTAAGTTAACCAAACTGGCTCCTACTGGAGAGCCCATGGTTACACCCTATTTCTGCAAATATTTACCCTCAAACAAGAAGACATTATTGCTCAAAATAATATCCAATAATTCCTGTATAAGGGAAATAGTGTTACTAACACCCCTCTTAGCTAAAAGTTGGCTCACCCATTCAATTCCTAGATCTTGCCGAATTACAGTATAAAGGTCCTTCACATCTACAGTAGCAAAGTTAAAATCAGGTTTGAAATTCAAACTATTGATTTTCTCCAAGAAGAACCATGAGTCTTTGCAAATATAAGGTTCCTTCACTACATACTTCTTCAAAAAATTATCTACAAACTTATCTAGTGGGGTACGTAATGGAATTCCAACCATTCATGACTGGCTGGAAAGGGGGGGGGTTTACTAAATCTTTGAGAACTTTCAGAATCCCAAAAATCACTGGAATCCAAGGGGCTGGCATAGAGAAATAATTCAATAAATCAAGGTCAATATGATTCTCTATAAACACATCATTCAAATAAATGTTAATTCTCCTATACACTTGGTTCAGTTCATTCAAGGAAACCAAACTATGTGTGTCCATATTTAACATATTGAGCATTCTCTCATTTAAACAAAAATGTTCATAAACACAAGTCCTCCACCCTTATCAGGTTTGGAAACCCGCACTCCAGTTTTTCTTAAATTTTCTAACATTTCCCATTTGGCAGGTTGAACATTAATACAATTCGTCTTTCTGCTCTTTTTATTACTATCAATATTCCTTAAATCTATTTTCACAAATACACTCAAATCCAATATTGGTTTCAGTAGTGGATTAAAAAATACCTGGAACCCTGAATTCATAAATTTCACAATTATTCTCATTAAACAACAGGTTCAGGTTTAACTTACGAGTGTACAGTTTCAAGTCAATCAAAGTCCTGCTCAAATCAAAATTTTTACTTGGCACAAAAGTCAAACCTTTGGACAAAAAGTTTACTAAGGTACTGTTTACTGCATAGCTTGAATAATTAAAAATGTTAAAGTCTCTGAATTTTTTACAATATCCAGGGACCAATCATTTCCCCTTCCATTTGGAACCCTATATTCAGTAGTCAGTTCAGTTACTGCTGTGTTAAAAACAAGTAACTCATCTGTTGTTACCGATGATGTTTCCTCCTCCTGTTGTTGTTCTTCCCAGTGTTCTGTTGGCCACAATTCTGCCCCCCTGTGAAAATTTCAATTATTCTGGTTGTTTGGGAGATTGTAATCTCCATGAGGACTAAAATTTTGATTTCTAATTCTTTCACTTCATCGCATATCGTTGGGAGCCCCATCCTGTAGCTCTCCACCATCATCATTATGCTTCTGATTTTTATATTCATCCAGACGTCTTTCTGCGCTATTACAAGGCAGGAGTCTGACATTGTCATGTAATTCTGAGCTTGATTGAGCTTTCCCTGAGATACTACAACCATTCCATTGCTGAGATGGGGGTGGTTTAGGGTATGCCACTCCCCTTTGATAGTCATCATGGACAAGTTTTTTAACCTTTACCTCCCGTAATATCAGCATTTGGCCATCAATGCTCAAAAAAACTCTTTTATAGTCAAATTTATACCTTTCAAAATCTAAATTGTGTTTAATAAGTGTATCCAGTACGTCAATCTCAGTCATTAAAATATCAGCCATCTCCTGATGATGTTTAAATGCTCAAGCAGTTCCAACCCTTGTTTATCAAACAGTTTTGACTAGTTCTTGATGAAAGGGTGAATCTGCTACCAGTCCTGTAGGATAACGCCAGGACCTTATGCCCTTTGGGACCTGGCGACACTGTAAACATTTACGAAAATATAAAATTTCTAACTGTAATTTCTTTAATTTAAACGATTTATAATCCAACATTTTTAGATTTTCATTAATAGTAACAGTGTTATTAACCAAGGTATTACTCACTGTAGAACTTGAATGATTTACTTGTAAATGCCTGGGGGGTGGGGGAGCATGTCACTTAGTACGAGTGTATCACCCCTACAATTATCTGAATTTTTGGCCGGATTCACTGACTGGTCATTATTCAAAAGTGGATTGAAAGAAGATGCTACTTGTGGATGATTATCCTTCAAAACAGGGACTACTCCATCCCTTTGAGACTTATTTACAACCTCTGCCAAAACATCCACTTTGTTGGTTAAATCATTTATAAAGCAAGACCATCTTTCCATTAAGGAACCAACCTCCCTTCCACTGACAACCTGAGTAAAAAGTGGTGCACTAGAACTGAAACTGGTTGCCATTCCTCCAACCAAAACCACACAAACTCAAACTCCAAAGAAAACTGACAAACCACTTAATACTTTTTTACTACGCCAGATTTTTGGATGATATTTTTGTTACATTTAAGGGTGTATATGATTTATTTGTTGAATTTATTGAATACTGTAATAGAACAACAGAATTTTTAACATTCACCCACACATTCAATACAGAGAGGCTAGCATTTTTAGATGTGGTCTTGTCTAAGGATAGACAGAATAGATGTTAGATCTATAGAAAGGAGACATATTTGAACTACTTTTTGCACTTGACTACTGCTCACCCTTGGTATCAGAAAGAATTCTGTTGTGAAGGGACAGCTTGTAATAGCAGCCAGAATGTGCACTATTAATTTTGATTTCATAATTGAGTGTGACTTGTTAGTCCAAATGTTTTCGAAGAGAGGCCACCCGGCACCCTTACTCTAAGAACTGGTGAATGAAGGTCAAATGAAAAGGAATGTAGATTATTTCAAAGCTCTCTTGGATATCATCGCTCACTGTACCCCCATTTTCCATCATATATTGTCTGCCCTCCACGATAGCTTTGAAAGAACCTACATTCCTTTTCATTTGAACTGGTGAATGAAGTTCAGATGAAAAGGAATGTAGGTTATTTCAAAGCTACCTTTGGGGGTAGACAATGTATGATGGAAAATAGGGGTACAGTGAATGATGCCATCCAAAAAAGTGAAATAGTGAACTATCCCTGGACTTTTATAACCCCTTATAATATAAATGCTGGCAACATTAAACAGGTCTTTATTAAGAATTGGAGTGTAATAGCATCAGAGGGGTCCTTAGTGAATAACCTAGGTGCTAACCCTAACTTTATTTTTCGAAGAGTTCAAAACCTGAAAGGGTTATTAGAATTTAAAAATGTGGAACTGACAAGGCAACAAGGTGTGTTTAAATGTGAGGATGTGAGGCCTGTGCCTATTGTAAGCATATGGATGTGGGTTATACATACACACTGAAAGGGAGAAAGTATACTTGTAAGAGCAAGTACAACTGTAATTCCAGTAGAGTTGTGTATTTAGCCCAAGCCAGTCTTGTCCTAGTTTTCTATAGGCAAGACTGACTGTAAATTAAGAGAGCATGTTTATGAACACCTATATAATATTAAAAAAGGGAGATTGGAAAGTGCTTTAGCTAAACATGTGATCAATCAGCCAGGCCACCCATTTTTATTCAGAGTGATCGATCAAGTTGAGTATGATGAATGGAGAGGTTCACATACTGTAAGACTTGAGCAATGCAAGTTAATTTGGCAGATTAGAACACATGCCTATAATCAACCAGGAATAAATGATCTGGGTTCTGTAGTCTGCGTGCTAAAATTGAAGAGTTTGACTCATTGAATAGTTTATAATTTTATATTGTTTGTGTATTTTTGTGTGTGTTTTAAAAAAAAATTAGGATGCGGAGTGTTTTTTTCAGAGGGCGGATGGTATTTTAAATTACTTTAATATGCATTCAGAAATTTTTTCTCAAAAAAGTAATGTGGTCATTTTAAAACATTCTTGGTCATATGACTTTTACCCTTGATCATGTGATTTTATATTTGGTACTTAAGTGTATCTGATATGTTTTTTTCTGTTTGTCTGAAGAAGTTGAGTTATTAAACTTGATGAAAGTGCTAACATACAAAAACAGTTTTTCTGTTTTTTGCCTCTTTTTTTCTTTTATTAAGTTCTCTGTAAAATAATGTAGTAGTTAAAATAGCATGCTTTCATGAATGTGTTCAGAAAGGAGGTGAGACTTTTGGATCCTCTGTGGAGACATAACTATGATCTGGTGGAATATTGAGTTTGGTGACACTAAAGATGAACAAATAAGAGACAGTTGTAACAGATATTGTTGAAAGTTTGCAGAAGTTGCAGTTTAACATTAGTGAAAAACATACAAATTGCCTATCACTAATGACAAATTATTTAAAAAGCGAAGAACATGAGAATGGTGAACGATGTGAGTGAAATCAAGCACAAACTACACAATACGCAGAGTAAGATGCACAATATCATAAATTGGGTAGGGTGATTGGGGGGCCCTGACATAAAATCGAAGAGGACACAAAAAGCAGTGTGAAAAAAAACTGTCAGGCACAAGCAAAGTGGAAGAATGAATTTCAGCAGCTGATTTTATGTATGCTGAAATGAATAAATTGAATCAGTATTCAAGTTCATTATGGAAATTGTTGTTTTGTGAAGACTGAAATTCAGTATTTGGGCTATTGCAGTGGCGATGACAATAGAACAGATCCAAATAAATTAAAACTTGTGACTGAGTTGCCAAGTCAAGATCATACCATGGAATCTGAAAATGCTTGGCATGGTGAATTGTCTGGGCAAATCCTGATCAGAATGTTCAGTGATGCTTTATCTTCTAACAAAACTCTTAATGTTGTACCATGAGCATGGAATGATATCCAAGCACAGGCTTTCCAGACGGTTAAGTCCATGGAAATGTCCATACCATCACTTATAAATAATGTTCTCAGTAAACGTACAATGATTGGTGCAGATGCTAGAAATTTGTCGTTTTATTGTATTTAGGAATCACATTCAGCATCTGATAGGCTCTTTTAAAAATATACAGTAATTAAGCCCATAATCATATATACCCTATCATCAAATACTCTAACTCATAAAAAAAGTAATGTATTCCATAATCTTCCTGTCAAAAAAAAAAAAAAGAATTCAGTAAAGTCTTACATGGGGATGAGAGACCAGTAAATTGTATGTTATTTTTAACACACATGACATGAGTTATAAACAACATTGTAGCTAGAAGATCATTTCTTGTGTGCATCAATATGATGTCACCCCTCAACAATCTATATCTCAAGGAATATAGTGATAAATGCTTCAACCTGTCCCTGTATAACAGATGCTTGACATAAATAATTCCCAAGTCCTTAGTACCTTTATGTCTATGTTAAGATGTAATCATTTGAGGCGTTAAGGCTAACTAGGATTATTTTCACCAAAATGTAAAACCATACTTTTGAGTTAAATCACATACTACTATTTTCTTGTCATTCCATTAATAAGTTAGGAAATTTCTGTACAATGTTGTGGTCAGGAATACTGGTGACTATACCACATTTTGTTGTTGGTGGTGAGTTTACTCCAACACAAATTATTTTGGACTAGCAAACTTGAAAAAGAGGGTCTAGATGACAGTGGACACAAAACATATTCCTGGGGACTCCCGCACCTATTTTCTTAATACTGTGGAACTCAGACAATTGCTTATCCTGATGAATAGTTGTTTTGTATCTTAACAGTACAACAACTATTCTATTCTGCAACCAGCAGTTCATCCATCTAATTATATGCAAATTAACTTTCAGTAATTTCATGACCCTAGTTAATCTGTTGTGTGGAACTATATCAAAAGCTTTGGCAAAGTCCAAGTAAATCAAATGTGCAGAATGATCCACACGTAAAGAATTGATTGTGTTAAAGTAAAAGCTAATTGTGTTTGTCAAACACGAGCTTCCTGTATGGAATCTGTATTGATATATACCCATACCTAGGAATGTCACTAATGTGAATAAATACCTAAAAAAGCTGCCTTAATAACAGGGGCCTGTTTTGGCTACTAAACCAATTACTGACACCTGGTTGATTCTACAGCTCTTATCTTCTGTGTCTTGGTAGTCAACAGTGTAATATGGCATTGCATGTGATGCATGGGTTATCAGCTATTTCTCTGACTACTAACTGTAAACTACTCAAGGTCCTATGACACTGGTGTTGTATTTTGTCTACTCCGTTTGGCCTGGGTCATGCCAAGGCTGATAAATGAATACAATAAATAATGTGAAGTCTGTTGCTTTTTGGTCAAGAAGTCTAAAAAGAGACTGTGAGCAATAGTCAGATATTCCCAGACTGACTAGAACTATCTAGCATGCGAGTGCTTTGTATGTTACCTAATTGGCCTAGATAGTTTTCAGCTACAGATTAGCCCTCTTTAAGAGAAATCTTGACAATTGGATCGGTAATAAGAAATTCACCCCGGGAATCACTGCTGTGGCTCTATTCGACAGGGGCACAGGAAAATAATATTCTTGGGTGGCAAAAGCCAGGGAACTCGTTTGGCTAGGCTTGTATAGGCTCTAGTGCCAATAGCCTAGTACTTATCTATGAACCTATAAAGTACTTGTAATAATGAGAAATCCATATATCCTGGATAAAGATCCTTCAAGATATCAACAGGTGATAATAATGTTCAAATGATTTAATGTACAAGTGGTGCATGTTCTGGGCAAACCACTTATAATGGCAGATACTGTATTCATAATTCCAGTGACTGAGTCAGTGCAGTCAGATACTGAAGAAGATGAGTGCATATATACTAGAGGTAACATTAACTGATGACACCCATTGAATACATATCCTTAGAGTATTAACTATGCAAGATGTAGAACTGCAGGTTATAATTGGTTATGTTTATAATAGGTGGTCAAGTAAATAGGTAATTAAGAGACAACAGATAATTTCTTGTACAAATACTTTGATGTGAGAAGTCATTTGTCAGTGCATGAAACTGTGTTGTTGCTCCAGGATTGTACCATGGTTCCCACTTTGAAAGAGAAGAATTCCTGAGACAAATCCCTGAAGGGTTTCAAAGGTTGAAACTATAGAGACAGAGTAAAAAATGTCTGTGTTGGCCAAATATCACTGCTGATTTAACCAAACTGGTGTTTCTCGGTGTAGGCTGCACTGAACATAACCAGCTCATAGGAGAGAATATTTCATTGCGACTCCATTGCCAAAAGGGCCATAAGAAAGAAATGCAGCAGACTTATCTGAGCATAATTAGAAAACTTTGTTGTAGTAGTGGATTATTAATCAAGAGACACTGAAATAGCCAACTGTCTTCCAATAATCAGTCAACAGTTTAGATGTCAATTTAAGACCATGTTCTCCAGATGGACAATTTCTATTAATTTGACACAGACAAGGGAACTCAGTTTGTCCATAGCATCTCAGAAAATTGTCAAAGAGAATACATTTGTCCATGCAATGCCAATTCCACATTATCCATAAGCTAAATGTGCTGATGAAAGAGCTGTACAAGTAACTAAAAAATCCTTAAGCAGCCAGACCTACACATAGCTCTCATGTTACACAGCAAAGATGCATAGCACATCCAGTGTGAGTGGCATGGTCTACCAGGTTTGAACTACTAGTCCAGTGCCTAAGACAATCTTGTTGTCAAGGAGTTTTCTGTACAAGGTTCATAGGAGATTACTAGGCAAAGAGCTTAAGAACCCTTGCAAACTTAGCCAATGTAACCTGAGTTTACCCAGTGTATGGCCGCTAGGGTCAAGAGAATGCCATGGGTTTGTGCCTATGCCTCAAGCATCTTACAGATTGCCCTTCCCCATAAGAAATATGGGTGCTACCTTGGTATGAATTTGTGATTCATCTGTTGATCCAAACTGCATTTGAAGAGGGCCAGGGAAGGGATCTGCTGAATGTGAATAGGAAGCTTGTTCAAACTCTTTACTTTGTTTCTATAAGGTGCAGAAGTTAGCCATTATGCCACCCCCACCCACTAAATGACCAAAGTGACAACTCTGCAGACAAACAGTTTTGTGACAAAGGATATTCAATCTCTTCCTATAACCTGAATCCAGGTCAGTTTGTGCATCTAAAATTAGATGTGGGGAAGGAGATATGGAACACCGGTATTGCCTGATGATAATTTCATAGATCTGAGATCAAGTACAATCTAGACTGAGGATGGGGCTATAGTAAGGGCAAACTGGACTCGTATCTTATCCTCGGATGTCTAAGCAGAGTAGATCATCATTAGAACAAGATGAACAACTGCAAGAAACAAAGTAGTCTGAAGTTGTGAGAGACTCAGCCAATGTCTTCAGTGTCTAATGAATGGACCAGTCAGGATATACTTGGGAGATATCCATTATGCAAAGCAAACACATTAGCCAGTATAGACTTGTCATTAAAAGCAAGCCCCTCATACACACCTGTTGTTTTCATCGGGAAAGCATGAGATAAAACTTTAAATGTGATTGCGAGACCTGCGTTGGTGCCGTAAACTGATACCTAATAAAGTATCTACTAACAAAAATGTATCCTTACAGACTGTATAAACCTAATTTTTGTTTGCATGCAATAATGCATGCTGTGCTATACAGTGCACGACTGACCACACTGTGCATTAGACAAAGGCTACTCTGGTAACAGAGTGCAAGACATAGTTTGTCATCATATGTACAGGTGGGGAAGGCCTTAGTGACAAGTCTCAACAATGAGCTGTGCGTGCATTTGCAGTTGTGTGTGTGTTGGGGGGTGGTAGTGTGGATACATCATGAATATTTGAGTGTGGTGAGGCAACAGTGGAGGATGAAGTGCAATTAGGACTGGTTTCAAACCATGACAACCCCCCCCCCCACACACACACACGCACTTTTTTTTTTTTTTTTACCATGTGTAAATGCACAAGTTCTTTTGGATTTGTATACTCACCTACAAGACTGTATTCAGGCCAATTTGTTGTTTACTAATGCAACCTTTGTGTGTGACACCTTTAAATTTGAGTAGCTCTGAACATTGTTCTAGCAAGAAGGGAAAAGAATTACTAACAAATAATAAAATTACCCATTTTAGAGCATTTTACCGTGGATGGCCACTCAAACAGCACATTTTATAATGTACCTTCTTGTCTGTTGCAACCACTTGACTGTGCATCACAGCTATCCAATTGTTATAAAAATAGTTGTAATAAAGTAGTCAAGCTTGCTTTACACAAATGTATATTACTCCAGCAATACCTGACAAATGATTGTTACAGCAGAGAGTCTTTCTCATCCACACAGCCCCCCATATCTAGCAATTGGCTAACTGTAGTAAAATAATTATGAACCTAAAAGTCTTTTTCAAGTTTGTTTCATATGCGTAGAAGCCCAAGCATTCCAACTTATTTCACAGACGTGCACACTAATCTTGCAAAGTCAGAGTAGTTAAACTGAGCAAATTAAATTACATATATTATAGATTTCATAGAATCAGTAAAAAAACAATAAATTCAGCAGTCCCTGCTTTGCAAAAGGACTGTTCTGTGAGGTGGTGGTATTGTTGGATTCCTGATGCAATCTGGAACATACTTCATTAATGCAAAAGTACTACATTATATGCCAGATCTGATGTATACTTCACCAAATACCCCCCTTCAACCTATTTATTCTTAGATCATGGTAAAAAAGACTTGCCCATACATCCCCTCTTCTTTGCTCAAGAATTCTGGATGACTCTAAAATTAAGAACATCTTATAACACCTCTGAGAAGTGAAATGCCACAGCTCTAGCAGCCTCCACACATCCCTGCATTACAGTACATTTTCAGAAAAAAAGTCAAGTTAAAAAGGCACAAGCCAAACATATCTTACAAATAGTAAATGCTACTAAAAAGGTAAAAACAACAATGCTACCAATAAAAAAGCTTCTCTACATTGATGATAGTCATTGTATTTACTGTCATTACATCAATGTTTTAAGATATTATAATGCATACAAACCAAAAATCATATTTTTTTCTCTAAAATTTCACATTCAGATCTTAAAAGCCGTGCAACCTAGAAATTTGTGTCGGACACTTTGACAGACATGAGGTTTCACATGACAGCAAGACCTTCCACTAAAAATGCTTGTTTATTGAGAAATTTACAGAGCTATGAAAGTTACATCACTGAATATCTATCAAGATAAACAGTTTGCACTGCAAATACCAATGACAGTTTTCTGCAGCATCATATAAGGCTTCACTTGATAACATTCAATAATTTAAAAGTTACTTACCCTAGCATTTAGAAAGAATTTTGCCACGCACATAGATTACCTACCACAGGTTAGAATGTGAGAAAGAGATAAGAAAGATCTCATTATCAGCTTATTAACATGTCTCTGAATCTCACTTTTTAACACTAAGACCTGTGATAGCTGTTATATTGATCCTTCTTGGCCCATGCACCAAATTGTCTAAAACAACCCTAAATTTACATACATCAGGTAACTTTGCATACACACAAATGCACATATCTACCTACATCCACCCTTCAAACAAAATGCCCAACACTCCCTCTGACCTATGGACACACAGACCCTTCACCCACTTGCATGCCATGCCCTCCCAATCCAGACACTTGATTTCCTACTTAATCCCCCCAAGTGGGAACACTGAGACAGGCACAGGCACACACTCTTCCAACTTAAATCATGCATCTACAGACATGCACACATATATATATATATATATATATATATATATATATATATATATATACACACACACACACGCACACTAACACATCCCTTATGCCCATATCTTCACTGAATTTAGTTGCACCTTCACTACTTCTATTAGAGTGAATGAGTTACTGACATCTTTTGAGATGCAAACTTTTTCCCCACTACCGCGAATTTTCACAGCTGAATGATTATATGAATTACTCAGCAGCATAATCTAGGAACCTTCTGGCATTTCTGAGGGAGGAGGCGTGGCTAATTAGCATTAGCTGTTCCCCTGAATTGCCTCATTACCAGGCAGTTTGGTCCAGAGAGACTGCCCTTCATAATGATGTTCCCACTAGTAGGACACCTTAGTAAGATGGTCTGTTAATTGGAAAGGGTTATCATGAGGGGGAAACTGCTGGTGTTAAGGCTTCCTGCTCATTACAATCCTTTTTGAAACCCAAAGTTAGTTTTGGAAATGCATAATATATTACACATCTTCTTAATTATTAGTATACTGTGTTGCACATGAAAACTAACAAAGTACCTTTCTGTGTTCCACGATGACATTGCATTCCATGCCTTTCAATAGCATGTAGCTCTTTCACTAATAATAATAAGAATGTAAATATGAACATCTAATTTCCAAGAAGTAACAACAGTGATATTATCGCCAATTCTAAATTAAGAATATTTGTGTCATTTTGTCTTGTACATCATATTTTTAATTGTTAAATCATTTACTTAAGACAGCCACAATAAATATCAGAACACCATAAGGACTTAACAGCTGTTAATTCGAACTGTAAGTATTTAAATATTGTTCTAATTCACTTAAAACAAACATGTAGAAAAACAAGTTTTGTATCAATGTGCATTTGTAGAGTAATAAGTGTAAACATCCATGGCTGATCTGAATATAATCTTTAGTGATTTACAAGAAAGTTAAACATTTTACAAGGGAATGGGAAAAATATATGGAACAAATCAGGATGCATTGCAAAACAAGAAAAATAAAAGGTAATTAAGGAGTTTGAGCACTGTGGAATTCAGAAACATTAGTATTATAGCACTGCTAGCAC
>NC_056749.1:656947378-656976990 GCF_019279795.1 Protopterus annectens | reverse complement strand
ATAGGCATATTACTAGAGAGCAATTACGCCTGGTGTTGACGTGTAAAATGTCAAACTCTTGACGTTGAGACACAACAACATTTCACAGGACGTCTATTAGACAGCACAGAAAAACTTGATGAGATATTGGATTAAGATATTCTAATTAATCATTACATTTGAAAGGGAGTAGCATTCCAAACATGCAACACACCAACGGCATTCATAATTGCCCTGGTCCTATGTATTCAACACAACTCTTCTTCCATACATATAACACAGCATATAGCATGGTGGAGAATCTCCTTAACAACCCAAGGGAGAAATAACTGAAGGTGTCATACAGACAGAGGTCAGGGGTCAGAGCATTTTGTGCGTGAGATTTTCATTTTTGCTTCTGGGATGCTAGTATTACTGAAGAGGCTCGCAGTACCATCACTCTGTGACTGAATGCTCCCTTGTGCTCATCAGTGATGGCTAACACCAAGCAGTTTCATGGCTAGCAGGATGTCCACCAGCAAGATGCACACTGCACTGCCACATCTCATTTAAGAAATTGTGGCTATGAGCATCATGCCCTTGACTGGCTCTTTACTGGTATAGCCTTCTCCTTCGATCTCTACCACTGTCATCAAGTTCCTGAACTAGTAATTGAATTTGGGTCACCTGGAATATAATCAGGACTTCATCCCTCTAAGCCATTGATACTGGCCAGATACTTAGATTGTTGCTTAATTTGTCAATACACATTCTCAGATTTTTAGTTGTTGTTGTTGTATCTTTCGGCTTTTCCCGGTTAGGGGTCACCACAGCGGAACTCCGGTCCGCTAATGATTGGCAGTAGATTTTTACATACTGAGTTGCCAGCCCTAATGTACAACCTTCAACGAAGGTATGCCCATTCACGCATGTCTCAACACACAAGATGCTTTAGCTAAGAATCGAACAGGACAACATCTTACTGTGAGGTGACAACTCTGTCGCAGCACCACCACTGTTACAGTGTTTAAGCAGAAAACAAAGTGACTCTGTTGAATCACTCCTAAGATGCATCAAAACCCGTTGACCAAGCAGTGCTGACAGAATTAGAGCTACCATGCTCAACGTTTGCAAATAATAGAGTGAACTGCTGCGCATAGGGCACTGCAAATTACTAGAAATTTACAGATGCATGGTGCTTGCATGTACAAAACTTCACAGAATTCCACTTCCTAACTATTCCAAAGACCTTTCCCACCAGTTTCCTTCATCCTTTCCATAGGCCTGTCTATTTAGCAGGGAAGAAAAAGAAATACTCAACTCCTTCACAAAGGAGGAGCCCAAACAGCTACTATCAGAAAAATAAAGATAAGGTTTAAGAGATAAACAGCCACCTTGAAATGCTGCATTGGGAAGATAAACCAAGCAGCACAGCTGACCATAACACAGGACCATGGATAGGACACAAGGGGAAAGTATATCAACAGTAGCCTATCCATATCATGAAGTTCATCTCTCCCCTGAAACATATTGCATAACCTATGTGACTACTTACTTCATAGAAGCCACATCTCTCTAACCGTGAGAAACCAGTCAAAGGGATCCCCTGTGGCTGGAAATACTGTACTTACATGAGTGCACTGGGGGAGTCTGCTGGAAGCTGAAAGACATTGAAACTACTGTCATATCCAGGATCACAACCAAGCCTGTAATTTTCTTTTCATGTTTTTCAGCCCCACTGCTGTCTTATTTTGTAGTAATTTACCTAGATTTTTATAAAAAGTATCCAATGAACTTGAATGGGTTTAACCTGCCATACTGTTGACTGCACCAGGATTGTTGCACCTGTATTTTAGCTTTGAATATCCAGTATTCAGACGTTACACTGAGATTCCTTTTCTTTCCCCCTGGCACCTTGATCCCTCTCTTCCTCATGATTGATGAGCCATGTCATAATAATATGTGAACAGAAGAAACAGCCACTGAAAGGAATTGAAGGGCAGTGCATCAAGGGAGAGGGACTGCTTGGACATGTGTCTGTATACAATGGAAAACAAGTTGCTGTGGTGGAGCAACACACAAGTGACACAGCTGTATTCATACATGCACATATCATGGCTAGAACAGAGGTATGAGGATAGGATAATATTCATAAGAGCAATACAATGCCTTATTTGTGCATAAAATGAACATAATCATCTGTTAGGTCCTCATATCAAAAATATAAACCACTATCACATAACACCTTTTTCTAAAAGGATGGAACTAGCATCTCCATGACAACCAAAATAACATGTATGGAAAATGCCACTGTTAATAAGTAGGGCGCAAAGTGAATAAGCATCTTTAATTGAAGAATTAAAATGATTCCTTATTGAAGAAGTACAATTATGATTCTTTTGAAACAAATCCTGCATCTGAGCTATTATAACCAGTTAATGTTTCAGTTGTTTTATCAGATTGCCTCATAAACAAAGACTCATTCCAATAAATAGTCCCTGTATCAGGAATTATTATTTTGCACAAAAGATACAATTTATTCTGAAGAAGTAGGTATTCTTTCTGCAGACAGTAGAAAGACTTTAAATCTATATGGGAATGGCATGTTCTAAATTAGACAGTAAAAAGAATTTAAATCTGTATGGGAATGGCATAAATATACACACAAACATATATATATATATATATATATATATATATATATATATATATATATATAGATATATGTATATATATATGTATATATATATGTATATATATATATGTATATATATATATATATATATATATATATATATATATATATATATATGAATGTTTTAGTTTTCAGATATCCTACCTGTTGCATTTGTTTGACAGGAAAACTGATAACCTTTTTGTCAGATTAAGGAATATGCCCTTTCCTCGGTATTTTGTGAGCTCAGAGTTGTTATATTTAATTAGCAGGGAGGAGGTGTGGGGTTACAGGTTGGGGGTTTTACCCAGGGAAAAAAATCGCTGATCCAAAACACATACACAAAACACAAGCACACCAAACAAACAGAAATCCATACGCATACACCTAAAATCTGATACCTAACCCTACACTAAACTATGCACACACCACTAACTACCCACTTACCTTAACCCAAACCCTAATGTCCGTCACTATCGCACACTCGCCTCACTCGCTCCCTAACCCTAACTCACTTAAATCCGCCCTAACCCTCATGTCCACTCAATCACACAACCAAATTCTTTCCCTAGGAAAATATTCTAGTTTCTGCTGCTTTGATATTTTGCAGTTTCACGAAAATAAGTTCGATCAGTCAGCGTTTGCTTTTTTAAGCGTTCGAGGATATAATATAGACCCCTATAACCTTGGCATATTTAATTCTTCCAATAACATTTAATTTGTGCTTTTTCTTGATTTTCACATTTCTCTGCTTTGACAAATTTTATGAAAATGTGTATAAATATTTCTATACCTGTACAGAA
Source organism: Protopterus annectens (assembly GCF_019279795.1). Lineage (NCBI taxonomy): Eukaryota > Metazoa > Chordata > Ceratodontiformes > Protopteridae > Protopterus > Protopterus annectens. The sequence goes on along the minus strand of NC_056749.1, from coordinate 656,973,555 downwards.
TCACTTGTTATAGGCACCCTAAGCGTGGCTTTCAAATTCCTGACCCATTGTGCTAAAATATTTTTGTACTCTGGAGTTATCAGAAAACAGTTACTTAATCACAAGCTTTCTAAACCCATGCATATTGAGGTAGCCCCTTAGTTTCTCTTTAGCACTTTACAGTTGTGACTCTGTCTTGTGATATTCCTCCTATTCTGCAATACTTTTAACCTTTGTCAGTCCCTCTAAATTATTGTTGCTTTTAATCAAATCTCTTTTTCTTTTATTTCCACCTTATTTTTAAGCTCCACCATAACTTTATCTCACTCTCTCGCTTTATTTTGAGAAGATATTTCTCTAATTACTGCCAAATAATTTCCATGACTCATTTTTCATTTCCTCTCTTTTTAACATACGTGGGGAAGGGCCAGTGTCTCTCTTATATTTCATTACCCTGCATTTTGTATTGGGTTATTATTGGCACATGATCTGAATTTAGTTATTGAATGAGTATCAAAATGTTCAGTTAAATGTACATGTTCCTGTGAAATATAATTTCTGTCTTGCCTGTTTCAGGTTTTGTACCTTGGGGAATAATATGTTACTTTGGGCACATGTTGGTCGAAAGCTAGGTTGCTATCCACATGACTTCCTAGATCTCCAACTAATAAATCCATTTTTAATGCTCTTTTATTGATACCCTAGTTACCTGGGGTGGCAGTCTTCCTAAGAGGTACTATAATGCATTTCTTGGTATTGAGTTTTAAGCCATGGCTCTGGCACTAAGTATTTGTCTGTATTAGACCTTCCTGAAGGGTGTTCTCATCTTGGATTCAATGACTGCAGTTTGCAGTCTTCTGCCAACTTTGTTAGCTATAGGCTAATAAACTACAGTTTATGAGCCAGAAACCACTCCTTTTGTGGTAGATAGGCTACCTAGTGCTTACCACTCCCAATGATCAGCTAGAAGGCTTCCCTGCAACACAGAAAAGCTCGGGGGGCTCAGAAGCTTAGAAACTGTCCTGGATACAGCAAATTTGTCTTTAATTTCCTGGACATGTTGATTGACCCCCTTTATGAAGGGGGATAACCTTTACAGTCCTCCATTGGTGTGGCAAAAAGCCTGCTTTATGACTATTGTTAATGACTCCAGGGTTCTGATAAGTCCTTTTTTAGACTATTCATGAGACAACCTGATATGTTATTTGGGACCCTTGAGCTCCAGTTCTTGGCTTTAGTCAGTGCAGCCAGTACATGCTCTCTAGTTATAGTTGGAGGGGTTATGTTTGAGAATATTACTGAGGGTGAGATGTGGGAAAGTTGGAAACTAATTTGTCTGCTATATCATCAGGCTTGATGAATGTGGCACCATTAACCACCTGTTCACCAAATTGCTGTGTGCTGCCCCTGAGGTTTTTGCATGGGTGTAGAAAGCCTTATGGCAATCATTCATCTGGGAGGATATCTTAACCACAAAGTTGACTTTGCTTGACCTAATTAGCCCTCTTAGTTGTCTATTTACTTTGAGAGAGTTTTTATCTTTATCAGAATTACCCTTCCTGATTTTCCCACATTTGTTTTCCTTTTGTTGTATATCCTGTTTAATTTGGGATGTCACCATTGTGGTTTGTTTCTGTTGCTAGTTCTGGCTCCTGTTAGGTACAGGAGCTTCTATGGAGCCATTGATATGGTTCTATACAGTTTCTGAGAGCAACTCAGCATATGCCAGTGTGTTCTCAGGGTTTGGAAAGACACTGAATTCTGACAAACCATCACTTAGTAACAGGGAATTTCACTTGGAATAGTCCTGAGCCATTACTGGCTTTAATGGGATTACAGAGTTTGTTTTGAAGGAAACTGCTCTGTGGTTGGACCTTACCAGGAAGGATGAGACATGGGTGTGGGTGCAGCGTTTTCCTATATTTGTGAGAATGAGATCCAATATGTTTCATAGGTTCATAGGTGTGTACTAGGCTAATGGCCCTGGAGACTTTACAAGCCTAGCCCATAGTATTATCCTGGCATCGTGCCACCTGACTTTAGTTCCCAGTGCCTCTGTCGAGTAAAGTCACTGGAGTGATCCCTTGGATAAATTTTCTTTTTCCCATCCATACATTAAGATTTCTCTTGAGGAGGGCCAGTGAGGTGCTCTGCTTGACATGCAGGGGAAGTCTATTCCATAGCATAGGCAATCTCTGGGTTATGAACCTGTCCCTCCAGCATGTTCTGTTGATTGTGGTAATGAGGTTGAGGTCTGTGGAGCGTGTGGTGCGGAGGGATTGGTATTTCTTTAGATGTAGTATTTCTAACAGAGCTGGGTCAGACATGGCTTTGTAAGTCCAGCAGAAATTGCCTCTAAGTAGGCGATATGAGATGGAGAATAGTTGGAGTTTGTTGAGTCTGTCCATACAGGACAAATGTTTAAGGCCTAGTATCCTGTTTGTGTGATACTTTTGCGGCCTCTCCAGTTGTTGCATATGTTTAGGGAGGCACATGCCAAATTGGGGCATTGTACTCACTGACTAGCCTAATGAGAGAAGAGTAGAGGGAGACAATGACCTCCTCCTTCCTGGATGTAAAACCCTTAGTAATGAGATGCTCATAAGCCTAGTACTTATACAGCAGGAATTTCTTATTTTAACATTTGTTAATGTCTGTTATGTACTTCACAGATAAATATTCTAGTTGTCTACTGATGTACTATGTTCTTCATCTGTAAATATGTTGTAAGTAATTGCTATGTAAATTGTTAATCGCTATGTAATCCAATGTAACTACTGTCTGTTTATTTTATCTGTGGAGCTTTTCTCCCTGGGCCTCCACTGAAAATGGACCTACGTCCAGTCAGACACTCCCGGTCAACAAATATAAATAAATAAATAAATGTGCCACATAGAAGGACTTTCTGACCAAAGTGGCAATGTGGTGGTCAAAAGAGAGGTTGCTTTCAACCTGTGTTACCAGATCTCTTGTAATGCCTTCTGTGTTCAGGGAACTACCATTGATGTGGTAATTCATGGGAACTGGGTTTTTCCCAAAGAGGATGATGACGCATTTTTTGGCATTGAGCTTAAGGCCATGTTTCTGACACCAGTTGTTGGTCTCAGTGAGGCCTTTCTGTAGGATTTCAGCATTACTTGGGGAGTTAATAATAGCTCCCAACTTGCAATTATCTGCAAACCTTGTCAGCCAGAGTCCCTTTGTGTTGGCCTGGACTTCAGAGAAGTATATACCTAACAGGGGAGGACCCAGACACAACCCCTGTGGGACTCCACTTGTGACTGGACAGCAGTCTGACTTGGAGTCAGCTATTTTCACACTGTGGGTTCTATCTGTAAGTCAGGTTGTAGCCCACCTAGTGATATAGGGGTTGATGGCTAGCTTAGTGAGTTTTTCTATGATTCCTGAGTGGGGAATGGTATCAAAGGCCTTGGCCAGAAGAAGGTAGGCTATATGAACCACCTTGTGTTCATCCACAGCTCTGGTGACTGACTCAAAGAAGTCGACCAGGTTGAGCAGGCATGATCTGCCCTTCACAAAACCAAACTGTGTGGGATCTAGAGTTTGGAGACTCCCTATATCCTTGTTTATTAGGTCCATGATGATGCGTTCCATAGCTTTGAATATCACACTCATCAGGCTAATGGGGCGATAGTTGTCAGGGTCTATAATCTCTCCTCTTTTGTGGAGAGGGATGACTGTAGCAGTGTGCCTTTCGGTAGGGACAAAGCCTGAGATGAGGCTGTGATTGAACAGGGCACACAGGTGAGGTGCCAGTTCACTCTCTAGTTCATGTAGAACACAGCCAGGTCCCATAGAAGCTGTATTTTTGGCCTTGGACAGTGCTGTTTTAACTTGTGCAGCAGTAATACCGGGTGTCCGGCAATCTACTGGTATTGTGTTTGGTCCTTTGGTGGAGGGAGGGGTAACTGCACTGAATCTGTCGGCCAGGATATTAGCAATATCTGTTGGCTCAGTATAGGAGGTGCCATTGTGCAGTAGCGCAGAGCAAATCTGGGTATTGCCATGGAGATTATTTGCATAACTATAGAAGGCATTGTGGTTGCCTTTACTATCTGCTGCAATTCTGTTTTCCTAGCTAGGTTTAGAGGATTTGATGAGGGATCTCAACTTTTTGTTGAGGCTGATGAGGGAGTTTTTCTAGTCTTCGGACTTAACCTTATTCCTCCTTGTGTTGTAGTGTTTTATGGCAGGGGAACATCAAATTGGCTTCTTTTTTTGAAAGAGAGTGTCTTGGTTCTATTGGGTATGGCGAGATCCATGCATTTGTGTACATGTTCATACAGTGCATTGGTTTATGATTCGGCTGTAATGCAAATGTTCTCCATTTGCATGGGTGCCGTGATGTTAGCCATCTCTATTTTTAGGAGCCCAAAGTTAGCTTTGGAGAAGTTTTTTTATGGCGGTTACCTTTGCGTGGGGGGGGGGGGGTGGATTTCCAAGCTGATTAGTTTGTGGTCAGATCTAACCAGGGAGGAGTTGACTAGTGGTGTAGAGTAATGGTCACCCATAATAACCAGGTCAAGGATGTTGCTACCTCTAGTGGGGTAAGAATGAGCTGGTCCAGGCCATTGGAGTTAATGAATTCCAGGAAATGTTGGGCAATTGTATTGGTACATGAGTAGTTTTCCCAGTTAATGGAGGGGTAGTTAAAGTTGTCCAGTATGAGTGTGTTAGGTTGGTCTCTAATATTCTCCAGGGTGCTTAGAGTGCAAGTCTTGGGACATGGTTGGGGACCTATAGCAGGATACGACCTGAATAGCTGTCTTAACCAGTGTTAGCTGCACCTGAAGTATCTCTGATGTGTTATGTTGGGCTATCCGTCTGGAGGTGTGTGCATTTTGTTATGAATATGGAAACACCACCACCTTTGGAGCTTCAATCCAAGTTCTTGGGCCAAAAGGTGTGAAATGCGTTGTACCCTGGTAGTGCAGGGGTGCTTTCTGCTGCCTTGAACCAGGTATCTGTTACAGCACAAATGTTGATGTTCTCCATTTTAAGGAGTGCATCGAGTGAGTGCATTTTGAGATTTACACTTCTAGCGTTGAGCAGCATGACCCTCAGATTGCATTTGTTTGTAGCTGTTATGGTGGTAATTTGGTCTTTGGAACACTGCCTAAAAAAGGCACTATAGCAGCGGCAAGAGCCTTGGCCAGTATCCGGAAGCCCAGGGGTGACAGATGCAGGCCATCTCTGGCAAAGCATCGAGGTCTATCAGTCATGTTATCCCAGGCAGACAGATACTGGATTCCCTTAGAATGACACCAGAAACTTAGCCAATTGTTGAAATCGGTCATTTTCTGCTTGTTCTGTGGTATCATACTGGGTGATGGTAGGAGGCTTCTCAGGACTAGGATCATACCCACCTGGGCTACATAATCCAAGAGCTCCTCCATGTCTCTTTTCATGTAGTCCAGGGAGGTACGTCTCCGGTCATTCACACCCAAATGTACAATGACAGAGTCATATTTGTACCTGTTGTTGAGGGACCTGAGTGCATGCATTATGTGGTGGATCCTGGCACCTGACAGGCAGCTGACTGTTATTTTCTCCTTATTCAACCTAGTGAGTGGGACATCAGTGTGCCTCACTATTGAGTCACCTGTGACTAGTGTGTTGGGCATGCTGTTTTGCCTTAGGGGCTTTGGTTGATTGGCACACTGTTTAGGAGAGTTATGCTTCTTGTGATTAGTGTTGTGTTTTGCTGGTTGAGTGTGTTTCTGCTTTGGAGGTCTCTGCTGTTTGGGTAGATCTTTATTGAGAGCCTCCGCAAAGCTGGGTGTGTGGATTGTGTTTTTATGTGAAGGTAATGCTGGTGTGCATTCTGGAGGGCTGTGTGTTCCATGTGGTGTGGTGCAAGTGTTGACATTCTCCTCTTGGCCAGCTATTCGGTCTTGGCTGGAGAGTGTGTGGCTTCCAAGTTGGATATATAAGTACATCTCTCACAAGTCTGAGTGTTGCGCGGTAAGAGTAGAGGGTTGTCAGCATAAATGAGGCAGTTGCTACATTGCCACAGGATGCCCAAGTTAACCAGGTTAATAGGAGAAAGCACAGGGAACTGACCTTTAGACATGCCTGGAGGGGGTGTGCTTTAATAAGTACTGGAGCTGTTTCCTTGTAGAACGTTTAGTGCTGGTAGCACTTTTGTGTGCTACAATAATTGCTACAAGATGTTTGGTAAGGTGCTAGACTAATAAGCTAGTAAAAGTGCAGGAGCAGAGAGAACTAGCAGATATAAGGGAAAAATTGAAGAACAGACTTGGCACCACTCAGAAGCTTACAAACAGTCATGGATACAGCAAATTTGTATCTGGACTAGACTAGTTACAGAAAAGGTAGGAAACAAGCGCAAATGCAGGCTTTTAAACTAGAAGGTTGAAAGAGATGGAAAAAACTGCCCAAACGGCCAATAAACTACAATTTATGAGCCAGAAACCACTCCTTTTGTGGTAGATAGGTTACCTAGTGCTTACCACTCCCAATGATCAGCTAGAAGGCTTTCCTCAAACACAGAAAAGCTTGGGGGGCTCAGAAGCTTAGAAACAGTCCTGGATACAGCAAATTTGTATCTGGATTAGACTAGTTACAGGAAAAGCCGGAAACAAGCTTAGTTTTTTTTTGAACAGAAAAGCAGCTAAAACAGCACTAAAAAACATTTCAGGTGTAGTGCAATCTAGCACACTTGAGTGTCTAGCACTATTAAAGCAAATACAGTTTAAATAAATGCAATTTATTCAAACTGTATTCTGAACTGAATTCAATTATTGTTTTATTCAACTCTGAACAGTTAAAAGTGCCAAAAATATACTTATCAGCTCTATATTCCCAGATTGTTTGCAACGCACACTCAGTCAGAACACTCAAGGAGATTCTAGCATAGTTTTTTTTTTTTTTTTTTTTTTTTTTTGAAGTAAAGTGGAAAGGGAGCAAGGAGTAAGTAACAAAATATAATTCAAGATTAATAACCTAAGTGGGTTGGCCTTCTCAAATGTTCTCTCTGTATTAAGTACAATGAGCTAATGACACTCAACTGGGAGGAGTGTCCCAGATTACTCCCTTTAAATTATTTACTAATATCTTGTGTAGCATAATCTATAAAAGACAAAGGAAGTATTTCAAACATATCTTTCACATGGACATCATGAGTACTTCCCCACACATTTCCATTGCTGGTATCATAAATTCTTATTTGTAAATGGCAATCATGTCATTAAGCTTAACATGAATTATCTGCATCTAATCATCAGATCAATGAAAGGCACAATTCTCCTATAAATCATTGGTGTCCAAAATAAATATGAACTGATTCATAATAATTTCTGACATTCTTCCTATTTTTATCTTACTTGATAAAGTTTACTCTCTGCTGAACAATTCGCTATGTATTTTGAATTTGCAACTAAACGTGATGGCCTTAAACATATTCACGTAAGTTCACGCTTATTTACAAGTTAAATGTGCAAATAAGGCTTAGTTAAACTTATCCTTATGAATTGTAGTACTACATGATAGCATATGTCAATATCTCATCAGAAGTATGGTTCAGGTAACTGTGGACTTACTGCGTGGTGAAGACCTCAGCAGTCCTCATGAACATGAAAGCAAGCCTGATAAATGTAAAATATTCCTATACTTAGAAAAGGGAAAACAGAATCATCAGCAGTTAAGTTTTCATAATTGCCATGTCTAATCCATGTCCATTCCTGCATACTGCGACATCATCTCAAAACACTCACTAGTTTATACTACAGGATAATATTGACATCATGAACGTTTATTTATGAGGTGAAGTTTAAAACAATTTATAGTACCCCCCCCAAAAAGTACACCCAGTTCAACCCTCTCGAGTTGTTCCTTATGTGTTTCCTTTTTTCTTATGTCTCCCATTTTCCAGTCTTTCCTTTGCCCCCGTTTACCACTCATTTATAGAAATTAACATGGTATCTATATAAGAATATCTCTAAATAGAAACAGCACAATCAAGACAAAAGACCAGATATCCATGGCAAAAATTTTTAATAGATTCACTTCACTTAGCGCTTTCATCGGAAAGGTACACCAGTCTTCATCAGTGCGAAGAAACATTCAAAAAACACACCCATAGTCACCTTAATGACTGGCTCAATGGGTCTCTACACTTCGCTAAAACTGATCATATTGAAGCTCACTCTTTACGGGATATTTTAAATAAGTATGAGGACATTCTACTCAAATGCCGGAAACTCCAGCTAGAGAACGGTTACTTCAAGGAATGCCTTAAAGTTTGCAGAGTTCCTAAGGGACTCCGATTCTGGAAGTTCCCCAATGGTTTAATTTCCAGCTCTCTGCTGCATCAAGAACTTATTAGCCTGTTCAATAGGCACGGATGTGAGTTGTTGGAAATCCTCATCAAGCACAATTAGAAAAGTATAGAGGGCCTTATTGTTGAAGCCGGTCATATGGACCCTTTTATTTCTCAAGATCTACTGTTTGAGCAACATTCCAACCACTACAAAAGTATTTTTATTAAAATTGACAGCAATACTGTTGATATTAGAACCAGAAAAGGAAAAAAAAACTGTTATGGGGCAAGACTGAGTATGAGGACGGGCGGGCCTATCCTAAACCGCCCTGTAACTCTTCTGGTGCTGGTGAACATAGTAACACTCAGTCCCCGCAACATGAGGATATAACCAATGGAAATATGGATTTCAATAGCTGTGGTGATGCCCTTTTAGGGTAGTGCCCAATCAAATGGTTGGAGTGAATCAGGAATCAGACCAATCAACAATGGCGACCGGCCCACGCCTAGAGGCAACAAGAACCACAATGGCAGATGAACCAACAATCTGCAACAATGGAGAAGGAAATGATTGTTCACCCAAAGTCAGATTTTTTACTTGATTTTGCAATGAATGGTTCAACGGAGTCTGCAAGCTCCCCTTTTGAAGAACAGTTTGCCTTTGATGGGGGACAACACTTGGATCTGATGAGGATGAACCGTGGCATTACTAGTATTCAGATGTCTTCTAACTATAAAGGTGACTTTTTATTATATAATTACAATTCAGTAGACTGAACAAAAGATATGGTTGTGCTCCTTAGCAAGGACTTTTCATTCGTACCACCTTATAGCTTAGAGATGGACAGGCATTTGCTCAACCTTTTTTGAGGAAACTTAACTTTAAGCTTATTTCTGATGCCAGTGAACACAAGCATGAGGGGAAAATGTTTCACTGGTCTAGTACTTTTAATCCGCATACACCCTTACCATTGCTGCTGTTTGAAAAATTAGTGGAATTCGATTTGAGTGCTCTTAGAGCTTGTTCTTTTGGTGAGTTAAACAATTTTGGTATGCCCAAATTTGAAATGGTATTGTTGAGAAAGCTTGCAAAAAACACCACTATTAGGGAAATGAAACCCGATAAGAGGGAGGGGTTGTTGTCATCGATAAAAGATTACATTGACAGCATGAATGTTTTTGTTTTAAATAGTGAATTTTATGAGGACATGTCTTGAAATTACATTCATGTTGCTTATACTAGAACAGACTACTTTCTCAAAGATCTTTTTGACCAAGGTCAAATCAATTCGGAATTGTACACCTTTTTGTATGTGAAGTTTCCAGTGGTACCCACTATTTTTGGGATCCTCAAGATCCACAAAAGTACCACCAACCCCCCCCCATGAGACCTATTGTGAGAGCAAGCAGTTCTAAAATAACATCCACTGGCCAAGTACATTGATGCAAGGTTACAAAAATATTTGATACCGTTATCCCATTTGTGTAAAGACTCATGGGATTTTTTGCTGAAGGTCAGTAGTGTTAAAACTTTGGAGGACATGATTTTTCTTACTATTGATGTCATTGAGCTTTTTAACATCATACCTCACGAGATTGGACTTATTTGGTTTGAGGAATTTTTGCACTAATCCCACCGACCTTGACCCCAACAAAACCAGTATTCTTACCTTACTTATGGAGCTAGCATTGAAGTACAATTTTGTATTTTTGGAGGGGCAGTTCTTTCAGCAAGTAAAGAGGGTGGCCATGGGTGCATTTTTGCCAACATTATTCTTATTCAGTGGGAGAAACAATTTGTTTTCAACCACTTTGTGACCACACCTTGGCAGATTTATCTCTGGTATTTGGATGACATATTTATTGTCTGGGATAGTGGCCCAGATGAAATGATCACCATTACTGAATATTGAAATTCGATTACCCTGTTTTTAAGATTCGCTTATACATTTAATGACTCCTCTATGAATTAAAATTATTAAAGGTCAAAACTCCCTTGTTATGACTATTTACAGGAAACCCACCCACTGTAATGGTTATTTGCACTACCACAGTAACCATCCTGATTTTCAGAAAAGAGGAATCATTAAAGGACACTATATCAGCTTGGCTAGGATGATTTCCAACAGTGATACCTTTGAGGTTGAAGGATTGGTATTGAGGGAACTGTTCCTTGCAAGAGGGTACCCCTCTCCCCTTACTGATTCTGTGAGGTTTGAAATTACAAACAAAAGGAATGCAGGTAAAATCATTGCCCTTATCAATATTCCATCACATGAAACAGGGGGATTTCCTAAAGTTATACGTGGTTCAGTGAGAGATTATACCACATCTTTTATTATTGAATATTGCAACGAGGATGTCAACATACGACAAATTCTTTACAAGAATTGGGATATATTCTCCCTGTTTAATAATAACATTGATAAGTTTGGGGACAAATCTACCATTGTTTACAAAAAGGGGAAAACCATAAAAAAATTCCAATGCAGAAGAAACTGGGGACTGTTACATGCTGGGCTTGTCCTCAGTGTAAGTACACACTGGTTTTGGATTGTGTGAAGGTTAAGGGTCACAAGATTAAGGTAACCTTTTATTGTAATTGTAACACTGTTGGGATTGTATATCTGGCTTTGTGCCAGATTTGTTCAGGGTTTTATGTAGGCAAGTCCCAGTGAAAATTTAAGGAGTGCATTTATGAACACTCCTTGGAAATTCATAAAAACAAGTGGAACAACTCTTTGGCCAAACACAAAGTGGTCATCATTTCCTTTTTTTTGGTTTAGATGTAGTCCCTAAAACTGAGAGGGGGGGCATGGGAGGACCTTCTGGAATATAGGGAACTTCTGTGGAAACTCAGGTTAAATGCTAACCAGTTTCCAGGACTGAACGATCATATGTCTATTGGTTGTGTTTTAAAGTTAAAATCATATCAAATATAGGTTTTTCATATATTTTATAGAATGTGAAAAATTTTACAATATATTATGATTCAATAATTCTGTTCTCTTTTTGTTATGGTTTTACTGTTGTATTTCTTTAAGGTTAATGTATTAATTGGCTACCTAGTTAAATAATTAACTGGGAAAGGGGTATTTGAGTTTTTTGAATGTTTCTTCACTCTGATGAAGTCTGGTGTACATTTCAGATGAAAGCACTAAGTGAAATGAATCAAAACATTTTTGCCATGGATATCTGGCCTTTTGTCTTGGTCGTGCCATTTTATTTTCTTATTGTTTGTGGTTCTTAGTTTTGGTATATCTTTAAATAAAACTTATAAACCTCATATGTGTGTGTGTGTGTGTGTGTATATATATATATATATATATATATATATATATATATATATATATATATATATATATATATATATATATATATAATGTAAATACCGCAAATGAGAAGAATTAATCAGTAACAATAAAACTTCTATAACTTATTGAAACCAAATGAATAAAAAAATGACGCAGACACAAAACTGATGTTTAAGCTTTCGCTCTTATTTGTTCGAAGAGCTTCTTCAGAATAAACTTGGAATAAACAGTAATATATATATATATATATATATATATATATATATATTAAATTTAAAAAAAAAACAGCTGCATGCTTTAAGTACTAATGCTTTCGGGAAGTACATTGCTTATACTTAAAGATTAACTGCACCAGGATTAACTGTACCAGGATTAACTGCTCCAGGGGACATTTCCCTGCAGAATCTTTTTTATTGCCATAGTCATTGCAAAAAACCGCTATCTGTGCATTTGTATATGTGTAGTAGCTGTCTTTGCAAATAACTGCTACGTCTCTGTGAACCTCAGGCCTATGAATACTATCCTTAAAATGGTTTATTACTTCCAGATTCTTTGCTATATACACATTGTTCTTATGTATTTGGAACACAAAAAAGAACTGATGTTTTCTTGCAAACAATTTACGTATAAAGTTAATCAGTTTACATCAGTGCTGCCCTTTATTACATCAGAATGTCATAATATTTATATTAGAAATACATTTTAATAATTTGTCTGTTATAAATAGAATCAATTTGTAACTGGCAATGCTAAGAGAAATTAAGGAATGCCTAATTAAAGAAAAATATAAATTCATGGAAATATGTGAAAATGAAAAGTGGAAGATGGCATAGTATGATTTTATTAAAATCCTATCTATGTTTAAAATTTAGTTTTTGGTGTAGAAAGAATACTGGAATTGGGGAAAATTCAGTAAGAATGATGCAGGATAAATTGACATATTGGAAATTAAAGGCAGAAAAGGAAATATCAAAACTAAACAAGAGGTAAATGACCTAAATGTCAAAGATCAATGCATTTTAACTGCAAATGTCACAGTAACATTAGAGAAAGCATAATTGCAGCCTTTAGCTTGGCATCAGAAAGTCTTACCATGATAGATTAATTTGTGCATATATATTTTTTATATCTGGGAGTGTGTGTGTGTCCATAAATATGCATGGGTTAATCTGTTACCCCCAAAGGGATTACGTAGAATAAGTCCAATGTATTAATACATGTAAAGCATATGTAAGTTATTAAATAAAATCCTGAATAATAAATCACATATGTATAGTGAAAAGACTTCAGAACCATTTAAAATTTACAATTGATTGATAATTAAATACAACAGTAGGCCTTATTTTAATTTGTTTATGTAAATAATAATAATAAAAACAAGTTAATGAAACAAATTGCTTAATAAAACCTATATCAATTGAAATAATATTTCATATAAAAAGGCTTAAAGAAAATGTAAATCTTAGAGTGGATGGCGTAATACCTGAAATACCAAATTTGGTAAAATTATAACAGTAATGGAAAGCGTACATGTTAGTGTCCGAACCAAAGGAGTTATGACACTATCCTGGGCATACAAGATATCAGCATGCATTTTAAAACAAGATACAGAACCTGGCTTGTGTTTATCATACACATAAAGTTTACTGTAAATTATGGCTATAACATACTTATCTGTCAGGTAATAGATTAAAACAATCTTGTGTAGATTAATCGACAAAGACCAAATTGGTTTTATAATTAAAACAATAGATGCATTAATATAAAAAGGATATTAATATTGATAGACTTATAATAAGATCTAGCTGATATAAGCTTGAACACAGATAACACATTTGATTTGCTAGAAATATTTATTAAATGAACTAGAAATATTTGGTTTTATAGGTTCATAGGTTCATAGGTTCATACTAGGCTATCTGCCCGAGGGCATTTATAAGCCTAGCCATAGTTTTGTGGCTTACGCCACCCCTTAGTTTGGAGAAACTATGCCCATTATTTAGCTGTGCCTCTGTCGAGCAGTGACACTGAGGTAACCCCTGGGGTGTATCTGCGATCTCCCATCCATTGGTCAAGATTCCTCTTGAACAAGGCCAGCGAGGTGCTCTGCCTCACATAAACCGGGATTTTGTTCCACAGCATAGGGAGTCTTTGGGTGATGAATTTATCCCTCCAGCACGTCCTATTAATAATCGTGTCAAGGTTTAAGTCACCCGCCCTTGTGGCTCTGAGCGATCTAGATTTTTTGAGATGAAGCATATTCATCAAATCTGGGTTTGACATGGCCTTGTATGTCAGGCATAGGTCACCTCTGAGTAAGCGGTACGCAACTGAATATAACTGGAGTTCTTTCAGTCGTGCAGCATAAGACAGATTTTTGAGACCCTTTATCCTTTTGGTGAGGAACTTTTGTGGCCTCTCCAGCTGCTGCAAGTGTCGGGTCAGATACATTCCGAATGGGGCATTGTACTCGATCATTGGTCTGATGAGTGATGAGTATAGCGAGACTATGACCTCCCCTGATCTAGATGTGAATCCCTTCATGATAAGGTGGGCAATGCAGAAGGTCTTCCTAACTACTTTAGCAATATGAGTGTCGAATGAAAGGCTACTGTCAACCTGGGTTCCCAGGTCCCTAATAACTTCTTCTGTGTTCAGGGGATTGCCACCTATATGGTAGCTAGGGGTAACCTTATTTTTCCCGAAGGGTATGACTATGCATTTCTTGGCATTTAACTTGAGGCCATGGCTCTGGCACCAGTTATCCATATCTGTGAGACTCTTCTGAAGGATATCTGTGTCGGATGTGTTCTCAACTACGGCGCCCAGTTTGCAGTCATCTGCGAACTTTGTCAGCCATAACCCTCCTGTGTTTGCTTGTACTTCAGAAAAGTAGATGCCAAACAAGAGTGGGCCCAGGACTGAGCCCTGTGGGACACCACTTGTGACAGGCTTAGAGTCTGACATGGCGCCAGCAACTCTGACCCTGTGGGTTCTGTCACTCAGCCAGTTTGCAACCCATCTTGTAATGAATGGGTTTACATTTAAGTTGATGAGTTTCTCAATGATACCCGAGTGGGGTATTGTATCGAAAGCCTTCGCCAGGTCTAGGTAGGCTGTATGGACTGCCTTTCCCTCGTCAATGGCCTTGGTGACTGTTTCAAAAAAGTCAACCAAGTTTAAAAGGCATGATCTGCCTTTGACAAAGCCAAACTGGGTTGGATCCAAAGTCTGCAAATTCCCTATGTCTTTATTTATGAGATCCATTATGATCCTTTCCATGGCTTTGCAGATCAGGCTAGTCAAGCTAATGGGACGGTAAGTTCCAGGGTCAGTGGAGGCACCGCCTTTGTGGAGTGGGACCACAGTCGCTGTGCGCCACTCCCTGGGTACGTATACGTATTACAGAAGCTATTACCAGAATGTTTAAATGCATATATTAAAATGGGGATGTATGTATGTCTTTGTATCTATATAAATATAGTGCCTGTGTATGTATAATGTCACACAATATAAAATGTAAATATAATGGGCCTGCTATGACAATGCAGTATTTTATGATTCAGAGACATGTTAGACATGGTGAGGAAAGACCTCATTATTGGCTAATTTAGATGTCGCTCAATCACAGTTACTAACAATGTGCAGATCATTGCTGATCTGTACATCACAGTAGAGCACTACTCATGTAGGCATTGGCATTCCCCAAGCCCCTCTGTCCCTGACACAATTACACATTCAAACACACTGCACAGTCCCTATACCTGTCCCAGAATCACCTACCCTACAGTGAGTTTGCTACCTTAATCCCTGTAATAGTTGAAGTGCCATTATGGCAGATGTCTAGTTGTCCTAGTGTTTAGTGCCCTCCACTGGTCCCTCTACTGCATGTGCCATTATAGCACACAAGGTTAAAGTAATATCTGGTGTCCAGTGGTTCCACCCACCCCTGATATCCACAATAATTTAAGTACTTGTATAGCAATATTGGAGTTTCCTTTGTGGCTAATGTGTCACACAACCCTGAACTCAGTACTGCTGTCAGTGCCATTATGGCATTTTCTTTTAGAGTAATCCCTGCCATTTGGAGATTCATGCCATCCCCAATCCCTGTACTGAAATCAATGCCACTGTGTTACTTATCTTTAGAGCTGTTTTTGTGTTCAGTATTTACCCAACCTCTGATCCCCAAACTGAAGCCACTGCCATTATGACACTTCAGTGAACAGTAATCCCTGGTGTCTAGTGTGTCCCTGCATCACCAGTCCCCTGTCCTGAAGTTTGATATCATTATGGCACTTAAATGTAAAACAATCCTTTGTGTCTAGTGTTTCCCTCCACTCCCTCAATCCCCATACTGAAGTCAGTGGCATTATGGTACTTCATTAGAAAGTAATCCCTGCCGTCTACTGTTTTGCCCCTGCCCCTGCTCCCTGTACTGAAGTTGTTGCCAGTATGGTACTTTAAAGTAGAGGGATACCTGTTGTCTAGTAACTGCCCTCACCTTTGACCCCATAATACACTAGTGTTTGTTAGTGGAACACAGATGATTGGCTGTATTCACTTCCTTGATAAGGTGGGGACAGCCATGCTGATCTACACGGCTCAGCAATTTCTTGAATCCCTTTGGGTGTACACACCTTTTTAGAGGTAGTTCCAGGGTAGCAAACTTGTGGCTAATTATTGACTCGTTAGCATTCAGCATGGCCATTGAGACAGTCCTATGCAGTGCCACATGTCTTTATGCTGAATATGAAATTAGTATTTCAATGAGAAAATGGAGGTGTATACTTAAGTGCTCCCAACATATTTCAACTGAATTGCATATAATGACAGACAGATACAGCTATAAAAAACCTAGTTTGCTAAAATACTCATTGATAATTTAACAGGTAAAGAAAAACAGTTATATTTTCTGATACCTGTAATTCAAAATAAAGCAGTAATACCTAAATCATATTAGAATTGTATTACACAAACTATTTATCCAAATTATACATACTTAGCTTTTTTTTGACTGTATTACAAAAAGAAAATTGTCATTCTTCAAGAAGTTTTACTTGGAAATTTGAGTCTCTTATACATCAGATAAAATAGCTAAGCTATTTAAGAAAATTGTTGTTTGTTGTTGAGGATACATGAATGTAAGTTATCCAATTTTTCAGAAATCTTTGAACATTTTGCTCTGTCTTTATGGATTGGTAAATACTATATAAAATTCTTATTCATGACTTTGAATGTAAGGCTTGTTTGCTACTTTATTATTAATTTTTAGTTTGTGTTTAAACAGTTGAGAGTAATATACAAATTAAAAGCAAATGATATTAAGATATTTAGTAGTACATGTATTAGCTATAAGGATGTCATAAAATTAATTATTGTAGCTTGACTTTTAAAATAAATGCAATTAAAACAAATAAAAGATGAGCAAACATTTCTGTTTTCCATAGTCTTAGTTAAATGTAGCTTATTAAATTTTGTTATATTGCGACCCATTTTGATACAAATTTATTCCAGGCAGTTCTCAAGACCATTTAATGATCAGAAAATTAATCACATTTAACAGTAATCCAGTTTTAGTCTAGCACTGGTTTTAAATAAACTTTCCCTGCAGAGCTGTGAATGCGTTCTGTACTCGACAACATACTTTAATCATATGTTGAGAGTTTCAGGTAACCGTATTGTAAGAAAGTTAATCATACTACCACTTTTCATTTTTCTAGAATATCGCAGATCTTGATGTTAGTCATCCTGGTTTTGTTTTCCAAATATTACACTTTTCTTAACCAATGTCCTTTTTCATTCGAAATTTATTCTGTATTTATTCTTTTGCAATTTTCCTGCAGTGTCATTCAAGGATGTTTCAGGGTCTGCAATCTGTAATCTTCACTTCTGTATGCTGCATATGGCTTTCTTGTATAACATCTTTTATTGTCTGAAACACGTTTTTATTGTTCACTCCTAAAGTAAAGAAATTACTTGTCGAATACCCTTTTTATAAGTTGGTTCAGCCTGAAAATTGTTGACGCATTCATTTTTTCCCCAAGATTTAGCCACCATAAGGTAATGCCAGAGTAAAACATATCTCAAAGAAAGTAAGTTTCCCATTGGTAAGACCATGATCTTGAACAGCTGCAGAATAATCTAATCAAATAGCTATTTCTTGTCCCAAAACCGATGTAATGAGGAAACTCTGTCAGGTCTATATATATAAAATATATGCCTCTTTAAGGCTGCTGCACCAGCATGGCATCATAAACCTCATGTCAACAAGTCGTGCTCATTCAGCAGTGCTACAGCTCTACAAGGCTTGACTGCTCTTCCTGCTTGCATCAACGTAAAGCACCAAACCAAACTGCAGCCAGAAAAACCTCTCTTGCAAACTGTCCTCCGAAGCAAGCACTGGCCCATGAAACAAATAACTCCTCAATTCTTAACTGATGCACCTCAAGACTAGTGGACTAGCCTTTGCACTGCAAGAAATCTCTGCCCAGGAATATACAACCCTAAATGACCAAAAAATAAATAAATAAACAAAACTACAGTTACTATGGAAAAGACAGCAACACCAAGGACATCATCAACTACCCCTTGCACTCATAACAGAAACAATCACCTTCCTACCATCCAGGTGCTTCTATCTATGCCCTAAGCAGTCTCAAGGCCACAATTACACTTCGGCCACTCTACCACTTGGGATACTACCCCACTAACCTTAACCCTAACATCCATTAAATGTAGCAACCACTAAAGAAGATAATTCACCCTTCCTCTATAAGATACCACCACTATCTAACCTTGACTAAAGTATACAGTAATAAATATCAGAGTGAGCTAGCAAATTGCACAGTACCTTTGCTCAAGTTAAACCTATCCTGGGTTACAAAACATGACTTACTTGTCATGACCACCCAATTACCTGGGTACTCGCAACTCGAACTGCTGATTGCCTTTGACTCTATGAATTTTACACTTTCAGATGCAGTGCCAAAGAAGGTGACCCACCTCTCAACTGCTGGTTATAAGCTCTCTCCATTCCTTTCATCTCCTGTCCCTTCCCTTATCTAACAACCCCCCCCATGCGCACACACTTAGCCTTTACTTAACTACAGTAATCAACCTCACCATTCCTCCTGACTCTGCAAAAACAAGCAAGCAACAAATGCATCTGCAGGGCAAAGTACATAAATGAAGAAAAGATATGAAATGTGAGAGCAATGGAGCTGAAAGAGTGAACATCAGGATCACATATCACATTCCACTTTACCCTGGAAACACCAAATTAATATGGGTATTCAAAAACGTAACTAACCTACACCCAAACATCCTTTAAACAATGGGGGATGAGTGATCCTCATAATCGCATATTTCATCCTGCATTAACCTGGAGCTGCTAATTAAATACGGTACTTCATTTAGTTAAGAGACACTTCGAAATCCAAAGAAAGATTTTTGATAGTATAGAATTGAAAGAAACTCGTCTGTAAGGGTTATACATGCAGACATTATCATTCTTTTTTGCTTGACTGAACACAGGAAACACTAAAAGGTATTTCTCCTGTGACAGGAAGTAATTCCTCAGTTCCTGGCGCACCAAGATTTTTTATCTGGAAACACTGAGGGATCATTAGTATTCCATATGAATATTCACCTGAGAAATAACATCCTGTCATAGTTATTCATAAGATTATCGGCACATTCTTTGGAACTTCAGTCAGTAAGAGTTTTTACCACTGCTCCCATCATATGAATTTTAAATCATCCTACAGGGCTTTGCATGTATTTCACTTTGAAAATCTCATGGATTTCTTCACATGTAGAGAGAACAGTGACTGCATTGTCAGCCAGGTTTGAAGCAAATAGGGAAGAAGTTGGTCATATCTCTTCATCAAGATAGCCCGTCAGTCTTCTGGTCATTCATATGAAACAGTGATACAAGTTCAATAGTTTTTAGATTAATATAAAACATCTCCATACATTGTAAGCATCTCAGTACTTCCTAAATCTGAAGGCAGGAAAGGTATCCATACTGTTGATTGATTGAAAATCTGATGCTCTGGGTAAGATTAACTCTTTCTAATTTCAGTATTGTTGTAAACATTGTGCTGCACCAATATTCTGTCACAAAAGGGTAATTCAATCTTTAAATGCCCTACCCGCTTTCCTGCCCCACTCCACTATCATTGCTTAAGTCTGAGGGTAAATCCTCTCTTTCAACCAGGAACAGGCCACCTTCTTCACAAATAAAACCAGTAATTTATTAACTTTAAGTGCGATTAATTACAGTACACTTTTCGTCAAGTGTATATGCCCGACTTCCTCAGAGGTTTAAAACAATGAACAACAGGAATTCAGCAATTACATATACTGGATGAATTAATTAGTGGGCTGGTACTTCACCTTGTTAGTAGTTTTGTTGCCATAGTAAAGTAATTTACTTTCCTATTCACCACACCTTTTGTCTATTTTCACAAAGGTGCGGAGTTACAACAAACCCACCAAGTTAATACATTGTGATGTAATGTAATAGCTGGAAATCTAGCACAACTATTTGTAACAAACAATATAAAATAAAATATAAAATGTAAAAACCACTGCCCAATAATTCATTAATTAACTAAAACAGGTGTTCCAAAACTTATTTCTTAGTTTAGAGGGGGTCTGCATGGTGGAAAATGTACAAGTCCCCTCAAAACTCATATGGTAGGACAATCATGGGTTCAAGATTTCCCCCTCCAGTCGTTCCCACCATGTTAGTCACACGCACATTATTATTTTTATTTTTTTTCCCCCTTATGCACCTATTACTATTACCTTCTAGATTAATACTTAGGTGTGAACCTTGGTACTTGTTAGTGGATCATTATGTTTGGGAGTCCCAATCCAATTAAAGTAGTTGAGGCAAGGGAGCTTTATCGAGCATCATTGATTGTACACAAAATTTTCTCATGCATCACTGTCAATAGTATATTGTTAGTGGTAGCGCTAGTTGCATTGTGCAACATTACGATGTGCGTGGGACTAAGGTGGTGGGAACGACTGGAGGGGGAAATCTTGAACCCATGATTGTCCTACCATATGAGTTTTGAGGGGACTTGTACATTTTCCACCATGCAGACCCCTCTAAACTAAGAAATAAGTTTTGGAACACCTGTTTTAGTTAATTAATGAATTATTGGGCAGTGGTTTTTACATTTTATATTTTATTTTATATTGTTTGTTACAAATAGTTGCGCTAGATTTCCAGCTATTACATTACATCACAATGTATTAACTTGGTGGGTTTGTTGTAACTCCGCACCTTTGTGAAAATAGACAAAAGGTGTGGTGAATAGGAAAGTAAATTACTTTACTATGGCAACGAAACTACTAACAAGGTGAAGTACCAGCCCACTAATTAATTCATCCAGTATATGTAATTGCTGAATTCCTGTTGTTCATTGTTTTAAACTTCTGAGGAAGTCGGGCATATACACTCGACGAAACGTGTACTGTAATTAATCGCACTTAAAGTTAATAAATTACTGGTTTTATTTGTTCCTGGTTTTCATTTACCGGTTGCTTGTATGTTTCATTTCCTGGTTTCTCTCTTTCAACCATACCTCCCCTAAGGTATCATCAGCAGTGAATGTTCTCCATCCTGAGATGGGTATACTTATCTCTCACTGCTACTCTGAGTCACCTGAGCCATTGATCAAACCCAGGTTGACCAGTCCGTAGTTAAATCTTTATCCCTCTTTGCCACAGGAGTGACCAAGCTGTAGCAGAAAAGCCTGATAGCTTCTGGTTATGATTTGCAAAACAAATTTTGTTTATGTGGCTTAAATTGTTTAAAGAGCACACAGTTCTGTGAATATGTAGTTGGGTAGTTCTCTTCATATAAATCGGTCCTTCCACAATCTTTCCATTCTTAACCCATCAGAAAACATCATTTCTTTGAAGTCTATACTCAGTGATGCACTTTTTTAGTTCGAAATTTTGTTCTGCATATTTAGTGACACACATCCAAAAGTGAACAATAGTGTGCAATTTTTCTCAAAAAATGTGCTTATTTTCAAATACCTAATGATTAATTGTAAAGACAAAGCAAAATATAGCCTTTAAAGGACAAAGACTTTTGTCCATTATAAGAGTTCAAGCCTGAAGAAATGCATATAAACTACACTACTAATAGCCACAAATGATTTTTATTTAGAAATCATGTTTGAAAACTGTGCATTTTTGCTTTGTTTTAAATGCATCATCCTTTCTACATATGGCCAGCTTTTCACTGTAGTAGGAAATAAGACACGGGGATTTTAAGAGATAGTCAAATTTCTCATGTAATCTAAATTAAGAAAAAAAAAACATAACCTGCATGCCACTGTAGCTTTAACAAACATCATCAGTAGCTTGCGTTTGCCTACCTGTCTCCAAATACTAAAAACAGTCTTAATTACAGTTGGAAACAGATGTGGCCTTGTAGAAGTTTGATTAATATTAGCACATAAGGCACCACAAGGCATGTTAATTTATATTGTATGTTCTCCAAACAGATGTGTGTACATTACAGTAGTTAGAAGGAGAAAATAATATAGATAATGCAACAGAATGATTTCTGTTTCAGTAAAATTTGTAAATGGTACAGGGATTAAAACCTTATAATTTATTCTTCAGGTGTTGCTGAAAGCAGCATAAGGCCCATCTTTTTTCCAAACAGCTAAATAGGGAATGCTGTCTGTGTATGAGAAAGACTTCTAGATTAGATGAGCTGACAGTTAAATGCCCTTTCACTATTAATCTTTAGCTATGCTTTAAGGGCAGCTGAAAGCAATTCCTTTCTATAACAGGAAGCTTTCAGGAGCATTGTAATAAAAGCCTGAAGATGGAATCCCGCAGTCACTGCAGGACTTCGACTGTTGTCATGAGTAAAATTAATTATTAATTAGCCTAGCAAGTCTCCTGATTGACTACTAGTTTAGTAATTAATGTCTCAGGGATGATAAATTCAGCTGTCTGTCACCTGGCATTATGCCAGACAACCTGCATTTCTTTTCTTAAAAGGTGAATAGTAGAAAAGGGAAATTATAATAAAGACAGGTGTTATGGTGATTATTTTCAAAGTTGCATTTGCAATCTCTCATCTGGTTGGGGTTTGGATTAAGTGTCTTGAAGGTCTTGCACCTTAGCATGTCTACGAAAGAGACCGAGAATCTTTAAAAAAAAGTACTGATTTTCCATTAAGCTCAAGTATAAAAGTTTGAAAGGTGGCACATCACTAATGAGTGACTGCTTAAATCTTGTATAAGAAGGGTGTTACAACACCTCTGGTTAATTTTTTTGTGCCGTTTTCATTGCTGCACTGTGATACTCCAACCTCAAAGTTCTGTTTTAGTAAAGAACTCGTCTGAAACAAAGCAAGACGGCTTTGAGATTTAGAAAACATCACCATGTTTTGCATTTTGAAAGGCTATCATTAGAGACAAAAAAAGTACATACATTTAATGGAACCAAGAAACACATCTGTGATGAGACTGAAATATTTTCTTCATCTGCACTTGGTCTGTTATTCTTGTCTCAACAGTACTGTTGTAGTAATAATTAAGCAGTAAGACATGAAAATATCTACCTACACAGAAATAAATTTGCATGTGTGTATTTATGTATATGTTTTCTAGCTATCAGGCTATGTATATTATACAAAGCCAGTTTTTCTTCAGAGTCATATAGGCATTCTGAAGTGTGGAGTCACTAAGTGCACACAGGATGCAAGATTCAAGTAAAATAGGTTCTAGACTCACCTGTATGGCTTCAAGTATATCTAATATGGTTTCATTTTAACATACATGTGAGCATTTTAATATCATGCACACTAATTTAAGATCTAGAGTGACCATGCATTTAAATATTATGTAAGTGTATGTGAAAGCAAGCAATAAACATTTCTGTATGTATATGTGTATCTGTACCTAAGGATGACAAAGGTCACCTGAAGTTTCATGGATTGTTTTGTTATATTCTTTTTTTATTTAATACAGTGATTAATCCACTGAACCTGGATATGTGAAATGGCGAAATAAATACAATACAGAAATATACATGGCTTAATCAAAGTTGCCCATAGTTAATGCACTTGCACAGTGTGTTTTATTTTAGAGAACTGCTAGGCAATATTCTTGATGACATGATATCAATTGTCACAGAACAAAAGTGGAAAGATGAGCATATTTATACAGCACGAATCATAATGGAAAATGGAAGTGGAAATTTTATGCAGATGTAGCATTTTACATTATTCATTTTAGATGATATGTCAGATGTACGGTTACTAATGAGACTCATCTCACAGGAGTAGTTCCATTAAAGCACTATCAAGTGGGAGTGGGAAAAAGGCATGTGTATAATGCTTGCATTTTAATTACATATCTAATGGGTTGAAAGTTTCACTCTCTCTATATACATACTTAAATCTGTTTCCAGTCTCACCTTTATTTATGAGCTGTTTTGTCTATATTAATGCTTATTCTACTTGTTTAGTTTTAAATGCCTGACTGCAATGACTATGGTAGATTGCTCATTTCAAGAGCCAAATTACAATCTTCGTTGGCTCCTGTGGCATAGAGCCACATCCCTGACTGTAGACTAGATGACCAGAGTGCCTCAGGTACCAGCTGGAGCTAGTGGTGGTGAGGAGGGGAGAGAAGAAAGATGGAGGTCTTCAGCTGCAGCCTGGGGAGTATATGTCCAGGTACTTTCTCTGTGATAGAATTGACAATGAGACTAGAGATTGCATAGAGATGGTATCAACTTGAGAGACCGAGCCATGATTGCTCTAAATGCAAAGATGTAGATGTCTGTCACAAGGGCCATTGCAGACCACCCCACGTAATATAGGTATGCCAATGGAGTCTTACAGCCTTAACCTACTAAAACAGCACTGGAGGCTCCTAAGGCTTTCTGTCCTGCTGTGGCACTCACCAGTACCAGTATGAGGCCTAACCTATGCCTCTGGTCAGGTGGGATAACCCAAGTTATGTTGTACAAATCGGCCATATAAGGGAGATAAGGGGCTAATGAGAGCCATAATGCCACAGTCAAACCCTAAACTGAGTAATCATCACTATGGCCAATTTAGGGAAGCCGAGTTCAACAATTCCACATTGCTTAAGGAACAGATTTTCACAATAATGAGCTACTGACACATTTCCTATGACCCATGACGTTATAATTATTGGAGTGTAAATGTGAAGCTGGTGTGAGTTAAAATCACCTTTGCAGATGACCTAGTGATGGGAGGTGGTAAAAGTACTTAGGTTTTGCTCACCCTCTTTCTGATGAACTAATCCTTGTTTAATATATTTGTTTAACTGGATAAATAAGCTAGACCATTATGGACCCTTTCAGTCACAATCCACAATGAAATGTCAAGGGTAAATGGGCACCACCTTGGAATTTTGAGAGTCTGCAATGTGAGTCCCAAAATGTCTGAAAAATTAAATACAATCAAACAGCTATAGCTGTGAAGTATGAAACATGCTGTTATGTACTACACATTTTTGTTTTGTTTTTGCAGGGAATTAAGTCCCCTGCTCCCACTGTAGTGAGCACCACATCAACACCCTCTGTGATTTTTATATGCAAACACTGAGATTGTTGTATTTTAGATCAGTGGTTCCGAAACTTTGCACGCTGGAGAGAGGACCCCTTTTATAAAGGAAAAAATGTTGATGGACCCCTATCAACAGCGGTACACATATGTTACATAGGATCAATCCCCAAACCCCCCCAATCAGCTCCCCCACCACCACACAGCCATTTAAGTGTCCCATTACTTGGCTAATCCTCCCCTGTTGCCATAAACAATGTTCAAAATTCTCAGTGTGCATACTGTTTTCTGCTTTACTTCTACAATGATTACAGATGTTTGAAGTTAATTTAAAACTTGTATTTCAAATTTTATAGCACAAACACTGATGGACATTTGCTAAAGCTAAACAAAGCAATACAGTCTCAGTGAAAATAGACATAACATTACAACTTCTCTGCCTTTGAAACTTGCATTCACTGAAACAGCATTGAAACCCACATTCAAAACAAATGTATCTGGCCAGTGACAGATTAAGTTTATCTTTGGGCTGTTTTTAAAGCACAGGTCCCTTACAAACATTTTTAGGAGCATGCAGAAGTTATTTGATTCACCTTCCTGACTGTATAATTAAATTTTAATACACAATAATTAAATTATATCCCTTGTATAATACAGCACCACTTGGTGGTACATGTTTTAAATGTATACTTCTGCACATTTTTCCAGTAAGCAGTGAAAAAACATATGAACCAGTAATGACAGAACTGCCCAATTAAGAACATTTCAACCATAAAGGGCCACTCAAACTTCTGTCATTACAATCCACCAGTATCAGCCAATATGCACAATCCCTGCAGAAGTAAGTCATCTGAATAATTCCACTTTAAAAAGATATGTAACTAATGAAAAGGTTGCTGCTAACAAACAACTTTATTTCAGTGTTTCATCTATAAATTCAGTGCCTGCTACCCTTGAAGAATAAATTGCCTACTTAAAAAATGGTAAGCTGTTGCAT